>NC_068406.1:10991375-11196375 GCF_023724105.1 Carassius gibelio
GCAAACTGTTCCCTGGAAACTGGTTGTCTTTAAAATACAAATCTTGTGTAGAAGCACATTCAAAC
This sequence comes from Carassius gibelio, assembly GCF_023724105.1. NCBI lineage: Eukaryota > Metazoa > Chordata > Actinopteri > Cypriniformes > Cyprinidae > Carassius > Carassius gibelio. The sequence goes on from NC_068406.1 coordinate 10,991,441, forward strand.
TGGAATATAATTCAATTTCATTCACGTGTTTCATAAACACATACTGTAATCCTTTCTGGATTACAATTCACCATCAAAATCATACATTAACTTATTCTAGCTGCTGTGAGAAAAGGCTATAAACGATCCGCAACCTGCAGGATTCTCACATGCTATAACCTAGAAGCCGAGACAACTTCATGCTTACAGACGTGACGTAATGACGCAATGCCATGCTCAAATTTCCTGTGAAAAGCTACCCGTTTCGCTCAAATTAGAAAACATTAAAGGGGGGGTGAAATGCTATTTCATGCATACTGAGATTTTTACACTGTTAAAGAGTTGGATTCCCATGCTAAACATGGACAAAGTTTCAAAAATTAAGTTGTACGTTTGAAGGAGTATTTCTGTTCCAAAAATACTCCTTCCGGTTTGTCACAAGTTTCGGAAAGTTTTTTTCGAGTATGGCTCTGTGTGACGTTAGATGGAGCGGAATTTCCTTATATGGGTCCTAGGGCACGTCTGCCGGAAGAGCGCGCGCTCCCGTATAGCAGGGCCAGGGCAAGACAACCCTGCACAGATTACCAAAAGAGAAACAGTATTAAGGGACCAGTGGATGGAGTCTATTTTTACAGAGCATCAACGGAGTTGTGCAAGTGTTTTTGTTTGTCCCCCTGGATTTCGAAGATGCTTGTTTTACAAACAAGGCCCAGTTTGATGCCGGATTTGCACATCGTTTATTTCTTAAGGATAATGCAGTCCCACCGAAAAAGGGTCACGATCGTGTGTTGGAACCGCAGGCGGTGAGTAAAACTGCTTCAAATATCTCTGTGTTGTTAACTTAGCTATCGGCGCGTAAGCACATCAAGTAAAAAACATGCGATATTGTCATCAAACTGCACTTTCCACATGTACAGCTTAAAAAAAAAAGACGACAAAGTGGAACTTAGTAATTTTCCAAAACCGCTAAGCAAATATATACAGTTTCAGTACATACCACATAGAGACGTTGTTGCTGATGCTGCTCTTGTTAAATTTCAGCCTCTGGATCTGATTCTGGATCATAAATAAACGGCTGAATCTGACAGTTAGCCATGTTTTGTTTTGGTTGGTTTTGTCCTCACAATAATTTCACAGCTTCCAAACGCTCTCAACGCAAAAGCCTATTCACGCTCGTGATTCTTTAGCTCCGCCCACACGTCATGCCTCCAGCCGGTCGTGTTTTTCCGGGAAAAATCGGTACAGACTAACTTTCTCTTATGAATATAATAAAACTAAAGACTTTTTGGAGTTATGAAGGATGCAGTACTACTCTATAGGTACTCAAGATTAACAGGATATTGAGTGAAAACAAGCATTTCACCCCCCCTTTAATTATAAGCTAACTATTAGGAATCAGGCTAAAGTAAGGTGATAGTTTTGAACTCTTGACTGGTTATGTACTTGCTCAAATATGGATTTCGGATCATTTGTAAACAAAAAAAGTTATGGACTGCAGCTTTAAATAGAGCTACTAATAATACGAAGCATGTCTTTTTAATACATTTATAAAAATCTAAACTATTACATATAGATATCAACCGATCTATTTTAATACTAAAAATCTAAACAACATCTTATACACTACTGAGAACTTGAATATTGCACATTTACTTTCAGAAACCTGCTGTTAAGCTCTAGTGCAGACAATTTGTCATTATAGTACAAAGCAAGTGTGATTAGTTCACTTCAAAAATGAAAATTCTGTAATTATTTTAATCACCTCATTCCAAACTTTCTTTCTTCTGTGAAACAAGTTTTTTTTTTTGGAAAGTCACTCTTTTAACTACAGTTACAGTGAATGAGAACAGAGTCTGTCAAGCTCCAAAATGACAATAACATGGCATAAAGAAGTCATAAAATATTCATAAAAGTAGTCCATATTAACTATCAAGTCATTTAAACTCATTTCCAATTGATTTTGGCCATTAGTTGGTGCTAAATCTGTACATGGTTAAATACAACTGTGCTGAATGGCATCTCAATGTAAGACATAGGATATTTGTGTATTTTAAACAATGTAGAAAACCAAATTAATGATGCTGGAGAAGGCAGAAAAATACAGAAGCAGAAAAGGCTCCATCGCAAACTCCAAGAAGAAAAGAAAACAGATGGAGAAGAAAAGAAGAGGGATGGCTGGGTAAGCCAGAGACGAAGATGAAAAGCTGTCAAAGTTTCTCATCCAAATTCACTAGGAAGGGTTCTATCTCACAGTGCTATTCTTCTCTGTATATCCGTTTAATTAATGTTCTCTCATATAGATTCAGCCTTGCTACACTCACAGTTAACTCAGGGCATGGAAATATCTTTCACTTTTCTTCTTCAACAATGATAAGCATGGACTGCCTTTCTACTCTATGAAAAGAATCTTGAACTCACTGATGCTCTGAGATCAGATTCCAGGCTTTTATTCATTCAAAGAATCACAGAAATAATGATCCGGTTGGAGTGAGGGACATAGTCCAATAGAAAATGTCTCAAGCGTGATATTACTTCAAAACATGTCTAATAAGACATTTAACATTTATGAGATCAATGATGTTTTCAGAATACAGCATTTAAGAAATTTTCATTTCAACCGAGATCTTGTCCTTTGTTTCTCATAGAAAAGAAAGAGATTTATTGGAGATTAAACTGATTTAATCCTGTTGTGATATTGTGAGAAACAGAACCCAGTAATCTCACGCATGTTTCCTCAAGAACACCTGAAGAGATCGAGACGGTCTCAAATTGTGTTACCAACATCTGCAATCCAAATGGTCAAAACTAAGATTTTTCAAAGTGTACAAGACTGTATATTTCCCCCCAAAATACAGAATACTTGTAATAATATGAAATAATTTTGTTATAAGTTTGTTTACTCGCACTTTTAATCAGTTGAATGCATCCTTCACGCAGATTTTTGTTTGTAAATCTTACTGACCCCAAACTCTTAAACAGTAGTCTGAACACGTCTCTTGAGCTATAAAAGAGGAACCTTTGACCAATTAATTTTTTCCTCTTGTAAAACATGATGGTGCAACTCCAACCAGATCCAAACTTAGACCCCAAGGCAACAAAAATGACTATTAACTAAATAACTAGGGCTGGGATAAACGATAATTTTTTAAACGATTAATCTAGCGATTATTTTTTCACTGCATCGATTAATCTAACGATTATTTTTCCAATTATCTCCCCATTAATTGACTACTAACAATTTATACATGTTGATTTACATATCTGAATGAAAAAAAACATGAATTCCTTAACATTGCAATATATGTTTATTGCTCTTAAAATTACAAAATAAAAGACTGACTAAGAATGCATTACTTTGCACTTGTATAGAGATAGCATTCGATAAAACCTTGAAGCCTTGAAAAAACATAGCTTACTGAAACAAGCTTACTGAACACATAGGTCCTAGCTTAATGAAAACAAAGTTCTTCTTTCAGATGAAAATAACAACAACTTGATGTCTAGCATTCAATAAAAAAGGTCACCCAAAATACTTGTTTAGAGCAATGCAAACTTGAGGGCTTTAAGCTAATACAGAGAGTGCCAAAATATTGTTTTTTTCAAAAAAAAAAAAAAAAAAAAAAAAAACATTAACAGTGGGAGCCAGCAGTCTGTCATGGAGAAAAAAAAAAATCTCTGATTGCTCCACGTGAAACTTTGGTGTTTCGCCCTTTTTCTATTGTGTTTAATGATTTTGATTAATATGCACAAGCGAGAGAGAGAGCAAGAAGCGCTCATGTTGTTTGAAGACTGTTAGTGCGCGCGCGCAGCCGGGGCACTCTCTTGTACGCGCACTGTCAGGCGCAGCAGTCATTCTATTCTACATCACTCACGGATCAAATAAGGCTTTGACAGCCGCCAAAAAAAAAGATCAATGCAGAAAAACCCTTGGATTGGTTATATAACGTTGGACAGAATGTTGATCCGGCCATCGCGTATATTTAGCGCACATAAGGTAAACGTTTTGCAAACGTCTTTTAGAGAAATAAAAACAGGTCGACGAATCGATGCACATATTTTGCGTTGACGTATTTTTTGTTGTCCCAGCCCTATAAATAACCAAACGCCATACTGCTCTTTCAAGGTGAAAGGATCTTTCAGAGTGATGGACCACTACCATAAAATATCCCCAATATCTTTAGTGCCTCCAGGGATTGCACATCTCATGAGAGAAAGATAAGACGCAGAGAGAGACTCCATGTTATTTACGAGAAAAGACGTGAATGACAAGGAAAACAGGCCCCTGTGGTGACTGCAGGAGAAGCCCATCAAATATTTGGCTTGGTGATTGAGTAGCTTTCAGATTGTTTGGGACGTCCCTCCATTGCAATTCAGGCCGGCTCTGCATTTAGAAATGTGTTGTTTTTGTACTGCAGAAGAAATGGCGAGAATATCTACAGAGTGTTATAGAAAATGCTGTGATGTAGTATATGCATTATTATAATAATAACGTCAATATAATTTATTTTTACTCATTCTATGAAGCACTGATACCAAACATATACCAAAATAGCTCTCACACACACAAACAGAAAGTAAAAAAGGAAACAGAAGGTCAATCTTGTCACCACCAACAGAGAATGCCTGTGAGAAATAAAAGATTATTGATGTAACTTTATTCCTCTCACACACCACAGGTTTTCATGTGAGAACGGATGAGTGTTTTCTTTTCGTGGGTAAGTTCCTTGCCCTGGGGATAAATATCTGATGGAACGTCAAAGGAAAACCCTTTCCAAATATACCCCTGCATGTTTTCAGGAACATAAACAAAAGCACTCCAGATAAATTTGGGACTAAACAAGACCTCATGGCCCAACGTACAAATGTACTGTTTCTAAACACAGCATATCCTGTCAGTACCATCACACACACGAACACACACACCAACATATGCTTTGTCTTGGGCAACCACAGTGGACTGAATGTGCCAAGAAGAGCCCCAAACCACACATCTATGAAATAGATCAGCAATTTTCTGAAGTGTTGATTCTGGAACAGTTTTTGTCTTTGTTATTAAAATCAATTATGTTGATAGGTGATCCCCTGATCCTCCATATTTCATGAATTTTTTGCTGTTGGAGATGAATAGCCTTAGTGTCAAAACTGCTTTGCAGAACTAAGATCGTTCTCATGTGTTGAAAATTCCCAACAGTGATGTCATCTGAAGAGAAAATGTCAAAGATCAATCAGAAAGAAATCTACTGTTTCTAATAAACAGTTAAAAGGGCACACTTTATTTTAGGGTCCAATTAATACTATTAATTAATACTATTAACTATTAACTATTAACCATTAACTATAACTTTTGCCTCAATTAACTCATTATTTGATGCTTACTTATAGTTTATAAGGTAGTTGTTAAGTTTAGGGAATTGGGTAGGATTATAGATGTCATGCATTATATGTACTTTATAAGCACTAATAAACAGCCAATATGTTAATAATAGACATGCTAATTAGCAGCTAGTTATCAGTGTGAATTGGACCCTATACTAAAGTGTTACCCAGTTAAAAACGGTGCTGTCCAAGGCTTAAAGCTACGGTAAATTTGAACAAATCTACAACCACCCAGAACCCTAGTAACTCCTAGCCAATGCTTTAAAAACAGTTTTTTTTTCTTAATAACTGCCCAAAAACATTAAAAACCTCCTAATAGCCACCAAGAACACTCTAGTTGTCAGGATCTTGGTAAGGGAGGAACTCAGGTGCAGACAGGGATTCTCAAACAAAGGGTTTATTACAAAAAGGGGAAACAAAAACCCACGAGGGGGAAAACACGGAGCAAGGTAAAGACTAAATAACTAAAACAGGACTGGACTGACAAGATAAACAAGGACTCTAAATACTAACTATAAACAAACACTCACGGTAATACAAACACTTCTTAAGGAACAATCACAGAGTGGAACAATCACAATCACAGGTACAATGAACCGAAGCAAGACAGAGCACACTAGGAGATCTAAATAGGGGTACTAATCAAGACGCGACAGGTGTTACAGATAGGACAATCAAGACACGACTAGGTTAACAAGGGGGGCGGGGCAAGGGAACGAGACAACACAAGCACATGGCCCAAAGACAAGGCCATGCGCTTGTACACAAAACATGGGTCTGTCATGATCCTGCCTCAAGACTAGGAAAAATCAAGGACACGAGGGCAGAATCATGACAGAACCCCTCCCTTAAGGAGCGGCTTCCAGACGCTCCTCAAGGGAACATCAAACACGGGACACGACTGACATGACAGACTGGGACACAGACACAAACCAACAGGACATGACAAATAATAACAATGGCAAACATGAATACACAACAGCAGGGTTGGGGTGACAAATCAAAAAAAACAAACAGGGAAGGGGAGGGGGCGGGACCACAAAGTTCATGGGGGACAGACCAGGGCGGGTGGGAGGGGTAGGAATCTTAGGAGGACAGGACAAAGGCTGACGACGGGGGGTACGGGCAGGTCTGGGTGGTGAGGGGCGGGGAGGGGTCTCGGGACAACTGACCGGGGACATGACGGGAGCAGACAAGGGACGCGGGGCAACACTTACGGGACGCGGGGCAAGACTTACGGGACGCGGGGGGACAACATCTACTGGACACGGGGGGACAACATCTACTGGACACGGGGGGGCCACATCAACGGGACACGGGGCCACATCAACGGGACACGGGGCCACATCAACAGGACACGGGGAGACAACGGCTGGACACTTAGGACTTCTGGGGACAGGGTCAGGGGACAAAACAGGACTGACGGGGACTTCTAAAATTTGGACAAGACGGGACAAATAATCAGAAAAAGCTTTAGCAGCTAGGATAATAGGCAGCTCCTTATGGGATGAGACCGACTGTACAAGAGTCTTTGCTGCAGAGTCGGCCGCGGCTCTCTCCTCCGCTCTCACGACTGCAGCTCTCTTCTTTGCCGGCTCGGGCACGCTCACCGCTGCTGGCTCGGGCACGCCCACCGCTGCTGGCTCGGGCACGCCCACCGCTGCTGGCTCGGGCACGCCCACCGCTGCTGGCTCGGGCACGCCAGCTCTCTCCGCTGCTGGCACGGGCACGCCAGCGCTCACCGCTGCTGGCACGGGCACGCCAGCTCTCTCCGCTGCTGGCACGGGCACGCCAGCGCTCACCGCTGCTGGCTCAGGCACGCTCACCGCTGCTGGCTCGGGAGGAGACAGGGTCACAGGACCGGCAGGCCCCTTCTTCTTCCTCTTCCTCCTCGGGCGCGGTGCAGAGGCTACAGCTGGGTCAGAGGCGGGTTGGGGGAGTTTGGTCTCGGACAGGGCAGACTCGGACGCCGAAGACTCTGAAGCCGACTCCCATGAAAACCATCTCCCTCGTTTCATGGGGAGACTGCTGGCTGAGGAGGGCACCTCAGGACTCTGGGAGGGGCTTGCCTGACCCCCCAGGGTTGCCACGGCCAGGACACGACCCTCCGGGATCGCCGGCAGCTGGGTAGGTGGGGACCTCTGGGGCTCCTCCTCTCGCCCGCTCACTCCGGAACGACCTCCCCTGGTCCCCCGGAACACCACAAGGCGAGAGCCCTCAAAACAATCTCGCTGGCTGGCTGATGCCATCCAGCATTGCCTCCTGTCTGCTGAGTTCCTTGGTGGTCGGTTCATTCTGTCACGGTTTTTGGCAAGGAGGAACTCAGGTGCAGACAGGATTTACAACACAAACAGGTTTATTACAAAAAGGGGAAACAAAAACCCACGAGGGGGAAAACACGGAGCAAGGTAAAGACTAAATAACTAAAACAGGACTGGACTGACAAGATAAACAAGGACTCTAAATACTAACTATAAACAAACACTCACGGTAATACAAACACTTCTTAAGGAACAATCACAGAGTGGAACAATCACAATCACAGGTACAATGAACCGACGCAAGACAGAGCACACTAGGAGATCTAAATAGGGGTACTAATCAAGACGCGACAGGTGTTACAGATAGGACAATCAAGACACGACTAGGTTAACAAGGGGGGCGGGGCAAGGGAACGAGACAACACAAGCACATGGCCCAAAGACAAGGCCATGCGCTTGTACACAAAACATGGGTCTGTCATGATCCTGCCTCAAGACTAGGAAAAATCAAGGACACGAGGGCAGAATCATGACACTAGTAACCTAGAAGTAAATTTCTTACAATAGAAGAACAGATCTAACTATATTTTAAGATACACTATTTGTGCTTACATAAACCTCAGAATCTAAAACCGTTCTCTGCTTCAAGAGACACATATCCCAATATTCCACTTCTGACCAACTGAGAACTGCTGTCCACTGGAATTCTTCTCTTCTGACTACTGCTCTTGTCGTCCTCCTCCTTTAATGACAGTAATCTATAGGATTACTGGGTGGACAACTGTCAGACGTCAAAGAAAAATACAGGGGATGGACAAAAAGAGTATCTTTACCAGCTGTAGACAACCATCACATCACCATTATCTGCCACTTAATCTCTGAAAATACATGTAGTTTTTCTTATCTTGACACTTGTAGAAAAAAAATCCAATGTAAGGTTTTCTGCTACAAACATACCATTTGACAAGTTTTTTTTTTGTCTAAGAAACAATGCAGACTACATGATACAGTTTAGCAGATTAACTAGCCTATATTTTACATTTCTAGAAGACAATTAAATGCTAGGGTGGTTGCAAGGGAAGTTGCTATGCTGTTTCTAAGATGTTCTAAATAGAGTTTAGTGCATTTCTAAGTAGCTGCTTGGGTGTCTTACTGGGCAATCAAAAAGAGCCCATACTATCTATGATATTTTTGACACAAGATATGGCTTGGATCAATGTGTATATATATAAATTATATACATTTTTATACATGTCACCCCCAATCTGCATGAGTCTGCATGAGAATATTGGCAACCAAACAGTTGATGGTAACCATTGACTTCCATAGTATATAAAAAAAAATACTTGGGAAGTCAATACTGTCAACTGTTTGGTTACCACCGTACTTCAAAATATCTTCTTTTGTGTGCAACAGAAAACAAAACCCATACATACATCTCAATAAATGTGAATGTTATTTAATACATGAGTTTCACAATTTGAGTATTTACTGAAATAAATGAACTTTTCCACAACATTCTAATTTAACGAGATGCACCTGTATTTAGAACAACATGAGGGTGAGTAAATGATGAGTTTTTCATTTTTAGGTGACCTAACGGTATTCAGGTTACGGATTTGTCCAATTCCCTAACATTAAGTGTGTTAAATTATAATAGTGGGTAGAGATGCACCGATTGCAATTTTCTTGGGCGATTCAGATTTGTGATCTGCCAATACCGATTTTTGCAGATTCCGATTTTCTCTCAAAAAAAAGAAGTATAATTGAAAGCATATACAAACAATAATGGGAAAGCTGTGTGATTGATCATCCGATCACCGATCAGGGCCGATCATGCAGAAAATCGGCCAATTACAATCCCTGGTTGATCGATCGGTGCATCTCTACTAGTGATCATTGCATAGTAATTTACAGTACCATATTAGATAATGTAGATTACACCAGATCTTGATCCTATAAACAACACCACAAAGACCCCATTATGAATTTTTTTGCACAAAGCACTGACTTTATCCTCTTCCACAAACAACTTTGTTCAAAGAAACTTGCTTTCTCAGATTAGTGTGGCCTATTTGCACCAGCTAAATACATTCATTTGGTCTTCCCTTGTAAATCACTGACCCAAGAAAGACGTCCCAGTGTTCAGTCTTTTGTCAAAGCCATTTCCTTAAGCTAAATGGTTCTGGTCATCCTCTAAGCTTTCCCGAGCTCCTGAGACTCCAAACTCACAGTCGACTGCTCCTAAGTTTCATTACAGGTCTGGCTGAAAATCCCCTGGCAGGAAACGAGAAAGAAAGCTGAAATTTGCATGTGTTATCTTAAAGGAGAGGTTCACCGGTTTGGGAGGATCCCCTTTGTCAGTTCTTTAAAAAAGTAGGACCAAGCGACTACCCTAGTAGTGAAAAAATTCCGGTATGACCAAGAAATTATTAAGAAAGGCAGGTGTTTCAGAACATCTCTAAAGTTCAAAAGAGACAATATCTTATTTGCTGGAAAATGGCTAGTCCCTCAGAATGGTGGTAGAATCACTCTCCATGATGAATGAAACATCCCAGGAGCTCTACGGAAGGTCCGAAAGAATCCAAGAGAAAGTAAAAAAACAGGACAACATAGGACAACATAAAAGCACAATTTAGGGAACAGACCGAAAGAGATTGCTTCGCCTATCTTAAATCACACTTTATCATTATGTGGTCCACAATCTTCCCCAAGTGCGCATCAAACCTGTGGCATTTTGCTGTAAGAGGCTTTAGCGTTTTTATCCTTTCCAGGAGAGGCTTGACCAAATACTGTCTGTAGATAGCCAAGATTACTGACATTTTTTGAAAGCTACTTCATGAACTGTAGCACTTTTACAACCTCCAAGATAAAAGTTATAAATTAAAAAAAGAGACGAAAATCTGAGCCATGTGAAAATCAGCCTGGTTTTTTTTTTTTTGTTTAATCTGAAAGAGTGAAAGACAAGGAATCCCAATCAGTGCATATCATTACCAGACGAATCCAGACTTCAACATGGGCTGCTCACAATAGCCTACTTTGTTAATGCGGAAGCCCTGCAATAAGCCCCAGCAATTAAATTTATCTTAAACATAGATGAAAGACAGCTGCCTCAAAGTTGCTTTGAGTTGGTTCTAAAATTATTTGTTTTATTTTTCATGCACTAGAAAAGGTAAGATTTTAAGTAAAGGATGGCTAGGCATGAAAAATAATGGTGACCTTACTGTGACAAAACAAAGTTGAGAAACTTAGATTCCACTTACACAAACACAATAGTTTTTTCTTAAACTTTGAAGATACAAGAAAGGAGTAGTAGGCTTTGAAGTATAAGACATCAAAGACATTACTTAAAAGAAAAGAAAAGATTAAATACAAATAAACAGAGGTGACGTCATAATTGTGGAGTTAATCAGCATGTCTGGATAATGCCTTTGTTGTAAATAAACAAATATATATCTATTCATCTATTCATCCTTTAAAGCAGAAGTTGCAGTGCCTAAATAATGTTTTGTTTACTACCTGAAAATAAATATGTCTGCTCTGCTCATTATCTCTGAGGCAAGAAACAAACCGGATGTTATTATTTAAACAACTGTTAAAAGTTAGCGTCAGTAAGATTTTTTAAATGTTTTTAAAAGATGTCTTTTATGCTCACCAAAGATGCATTTATTTAATAAAAATACAGTAAAACTGCAATGTTGTGTGTTGTAATATATTATAAAATTTTGTATTTTAATATTTGTTAAATGTCTGGGGTGTCACATGATTCTTCAGAAATCATTCTAAAAATTTTCACAGGAATCTTTGATCAATATAAAGCGTATGTAGAAGGCTTGAATAGAAATCTTTTGTAACATTATGAATGTTTTTTCAGTCACTTTTGATTTATCTATTAAATTAAATGCATTCTTTCTCACTTTTTTTATTTTTTATTTTTTTGGAATATGCACTATAGAATGCAAAAATGTGTAAAACAGAGCATATTTCAGGCATAATAAGCAACGAACAAAAAAGTGCAAGTGCAATACTACTACTATTGTGGATGGTGGTTGGGAACACCAGGAGGATCCCAAAATCCTCTCAGCTATTCAAAATGGATGCACAGGAATCCAGTCACCAATATTGAGGTGTGATTGATCCAGCTGGGATTTAGCTAAAGGAAACCAGAGGGGGAAAGTACAGAAACGATAAACACAGAGGGAAAAAAAGATGCAACCAGACTATACGTCAAGCTGAGAACCACTAGTTCATTTTCACCTCATGGGTCAGAGTGCTGTTTCATTTACACCTCGATGACCACACATGCACATTCCCACCTACACACACTCCCTCCATCCACAGTTTGACCGTCTCCAGCATCCTGGCTCTACACATATCAGCCAGCTTGCTTCATCTTTTCTCATCTCATACACAGATACCCCAAAAACACACTCATTTGCATTAAATAATTCAGCTAATCAAAATCTGTGACTCCCTGTATGGTTCGTTCCATATTAGCAGCATCTACTTCTACAGTCACTGCAGATGTTACAAACACAAATCCTCTTTAATTCAGAGCTGATCATGTGTTCTGCAAAAGCTGATGGGAGATTACTGGTTTTATGCCTCGAGTGTCTTTAGTCCTGTATTATAACACTTTTTTCAGGTTGACTGACACATGCGCGTACACACACACACACACCCACACGCACACACACACACACTCACACACTCACACACCCTTTGTGGGGAAAAATCTGACCCACAGCCTGGAGTTTTTAAAGATTATTCATCCACCTTGTAATTTAAAGCATGATAACAACACCATCAAGCAGAATCGTCAATGCTCACAAACATGTAAATATCATCTTGCCCCCCCCCCCCCCACCCCTCCCTTCCTGTACTAATTTCAGATTAATCTTATCTGAATTCTCAGCCACTTTCGCACAGAGGACTGATCAATCATATTCTAATGTGACATTTACCTCTTGCAAATGTTCCTGGACTCCCCCAGGCTCTGGGACAAAAGTCATGTTTGAACTGCTGGAATGGAACAGGCCGGGCAGAGGGACATGTTGGCGTCCCTCTTGTGTCCTGACCAGACATTCACCGCTCAACAATGTCTCATATTGCACAGTCTGGGTGGGCACGCGCACACACCGTAGCTCTCTTTCAAACCGTGCCAAAAACTATTTTATATAAGCGTCCTCAACTTTTTCTAGTTTTTAATTACATTTGACATACGTGAATGTCACAGATTTGAAAAGAGTGATCTTATTAACTGTACTGGACATTTCCCCTTCAGAGCTAGAGAGTATATTATAAAAAAATGTCAACATGTTATATATGCAGTACATGTAGATAATATACTACTGTTCAAAGTTTTTTTTTTTTTGTAAGAAATGTTATTCTTTTAATAATAATTATATTTTATAACTATTTTAGTTATTGTAATTATAATTTTGTGGTTGCATTAAATTGATCAATGGTGACAAATGCATTTATGTAACAAAATACTTAAAACATATTTATACTTAGAAAGTAAATATACTTATAAAAATATTAATGAAACAACTTTTTTGAACAATGAAAATTGCGGGTTGACTGATACCTGTTTTTCAGGGCCGATGCAGACACCAATTATTACAGATCAAGTATACTAATAACCAATAATTTGAATCAATATATATCAAAATTAAGAATAACAAGGGATCTGACAAAAACTCTCTTTAAAGTATTAGTTCACTCTCAAATTAAATCTTCCTGATAATTTACTCATCCCATGTCATCCAAGATGTTTACGTCTTTCTTTCTTCAGTCGAAAAAGAAATTAAGGTTTTTGATGAAACATTCCAGAATTATTCTCTTTATAGTGGACTTCCAAACGAGGAATATGGGTCTTATATAGCGAAATGATCTGTCATAAAAACAGATCATTTCTTTGTAAACAGAAATAACTGCCTTGCACTGGTCTGTGATGCACGTCCACAACTTCGCGTAATACATAATCACCGACTCAGTGTTTACAAGTTGAAAATGCAAAGACTAAGTACAATTTTTTTTAAAGTCAAAGACGTTTACAAATAATTTGAGTATGTGTCATGAAACATATACAACAATTTTTGAACGTTCCTCCTCCTCCACATTTGTAAACACTGAGTCGTTACTTCCGCCTACATCAAGCGTGACCTTTTCAACACGATTACATATTATGTGAAGTCATTATTATGGTAGCCGTTGAAGACCACTGTAAGGAGAATAATCCTGGAATGTTTCCATCAAAAACCTTAATTTCTTTTCGACTGAAGAAAGAAAGATGTAAACATCTTGGTAGGGATGCACCGATAGGATTTTTTGGGGCCAATACTGATACCGATTTTAACACTTACTGCCCCATTCCGATACTAATATTTTGAAATTTTGACATCAACATAGAAAGTATTTTGATCATGTTTTAAATCAGCAAAGTTAAAAAACAGCTGCATTAAATTATACTAGCAGTTTTACTGCTGCATCATCAAATAATTTGTAATGAACATGGATTGAATCTGTTCACCCCAAAAAAGTTAGAAATGTTATTTAGTCAAGAATAGTGTGCGATCTTTTGTTATTTGATTAGCAGTAAAGTGCAGACACCAGTGCTAGAATTATGCAACAGACATTATACAGCTCAGTGCATTCACACAGTTAATTAATAAACCATTGGTTTGTTATGTCTGCCTTTTTCCTTATATAGCCAATATACCTACATTTTGGATGACATGGGGGTGAGTAAATTATCAGGAAATTTTAATTTGAAAGTGAACTAATACTTTAAATGCTTTTAAGTAATTTTATTTGCAAACCAGTTTTGAAAATGACCAGTACCGATAACCATAAACATGCATAAAATAATCAGTTAACCCCTACTGAAAATAATAATAAACATTTCTTGAGCAGCAAATCAGCATTTGAGAATGATTTTGAAGGGTCATGTGGCATTGACTCTAAATTCAGCTTTGCATATAACAGAAATCTACGTTTCTAAAACTTAAATTTAATATTTCACAATATTAACATTTTACTGCATTTTTGATCAGAAATTAAGAGTTCAGTCTTGGTGAGCACAAGAGACTTGCAAAACCCAAACTTTTGAACTTAATGGTATTATTTTAAATATCAAACTAAACGCTATGGCACGTGAACATAGTAATTATTGAGTTTCATGGTACAACCACAGTACTCTTCTGGGTGAGAAGCCCACCTATCTGATTTAAATCTACATTGCTCTGGAGTAATGAGTGTTAATGATTCAGCAAGGAATATAAGGTGACAGAGGAGACAAACTAATCAATATTTCATGACACGGGGGAACAGATGAGTCATGGGTGGCGACAGGTAGAAAAAATAACAGAAAACAAACAAATGATTCAAAGCACACTTTAGGAATAAGTGTCACTGTCTGCATCTGGAAGCGAACTATAAAAATACACTACTATGTGTGTGTTTGTGTCTGTGTTTGTGTGTGCTATGTGTTCTCAGCCACATCTGAGATTCTAGTCATAGGTCACAAACAGCTTTGGCTCGCGGTCAGGAAGGCCATATGGCTGAGTGGGCAGTAGACTGTCTAGAGAGGGAAACACACAAACACTGGCAGCGTTAAAGGCCAGCAATGTCAATACACACATAACACATACACACCTACTATCCAGTCAACCTTTCAGGTTTTCCATGTATCCGTCTGTGCCCTTTACTAGCAATGATCTTGGCTCAGGCCTGCATGGTGCCCAAAAATGCCCTCAAGTCCAACAGATGTGCAGCAGTCTCTGCAGATGCTGAGGGCACCTCTAACAATCAGGCAAACAACTTCCATTCAGTTCAACTCAACAGACACTGCTCAGCAGTGGCAGCTGGTGGAAAATTTTCACCGCATCCATGATCCAACAATTTTAGCATAGCTACATACCAGTATAACAAAAGGAAAAATATTAAGACATTTTAAATTGAAGCTCAAGATTAAGTTTGAGTATGTTTAAGTATGTTGTTAAGTATTTTTCTCACAAAACTATATATCTGCAAAGATTTTTCAAGTAAAAAAAAAAGTTTCATAATCCACAATTTATGTTTAAAGTGCAACAGCAAAAACTGTGAGGAAAAAATGAATGCCAGCCGCCTTAACCTGACTCAACATAAATGTTAACAGATCCATTCAGAATTATTAAACAGAGCAAAACAAAGATCCCAGGCCCTATGCATAGGCATCCTATTGGCCCCCCTTGAAAATATATATTCCAGACTTTTCAAGGGCCCTCTCTTCCTTTAGGGCCCTGGTAATCAGTACTTGTTTTACCCCCAGTCTGGCGCCCCGCCACTGACCATTAGAAACTCCTATTAAAAAACACTTCTTCAAAGTGAAAGTGACGTGACATTCAGCCAAATATGGTGACCCATACTCAGAATTTGTGCTCTGCATTTAACCCATCCAAAGTACACACACAAAGCAGTGAAAACACACAAACCGTGAGCACACACCTGGAGCAGTAGGCAGCCATTTATTGCCGGCCCAAGATTCGAACCCACAACCCTAGGGTTAGGAGTCAAACTCTCTAATCACTAGGCCAAGAGTTCCCACGACTTCTTCAGCAAGTGTCCATGATAAATCAGACATGCAAACATACTGAAAAGTGCTCATGCAAAAAGCTAAGAACGCACATACACTGTCTGTTTGTTTGCACATTAATAATAATGGACTCTCGCGTGTCTAGTAATGTATGACTCCAGTATGTCTGTGCTGTAATTGTCTTTACCTCCATTACATTAGTCTTCCATCAAAACTTTACTGTTGAGATACTGGTTTGCTTTATACAGCCCATACAGATTAGTCCTGATTTCAGCTTAAAGAAAATTAATAGAGGTATGTTTGTTCCCACCAATCACTGCACAAGTTAAAGGATCCGTTCTTCATGAACCCATAACCTCCGCCCACATGAATACACAAAAAAGGGGGCGTGGCCTTGTTGTGCTCTGACGGAGAAGAGGAAGAGTTACGTTTTTGTTTGTCACCATGTCGTCGAAACGCTGTTATTTTCATCTCTGAGTCCAATCATCTTTGTTTGGGCTTCCCAGGGACGCTGTACTTAGAGATCAATGGTTACAATTTATGTTTGACTCTGTTCACGAAAATTTTAATCCACATGTAAAACTATGTGCAGCACATTTTTCTGAGGACAGCTTCCTCAATCTCAATCAGTTTAATGCCGGATTCGAACAAAGATTATTCTTGAAAGATGGAGCAGTTCCCTCTTTGTCTGGACAAGGCGTTGTTTATGGACCACGACAAGTGTATTTTATTATTAAGTTGGTGCGTTTAACAGTTTCTGTAACTTCTTACACAAAGGGCAACGCTGTTTAGCTTTGTTAACTAGATGTTAGGGCTGTGCAAAAAAATTAAATGCCATTTTCATTCGCATCTCGTCAGTAAAAACGAGATGTGATTATAAGTACATCTCCAGCATGTGCGTTCAGATCAGGATTGCCAGGTTTTCAAAACAAATCCTGCCCACTTGCTTCTCAAAACTAGTCCAATCGCGTTTCCAGGAGGGCAGCGTGCGCTAAGCTGGTGTCGAATCACAACACAGGAACCGCTGACACAATCAGAACTCATTACGTATCTCTGAAGGAGGGACTTCATAGAACAAGACATCAGCCCGTTTTTGTGACGGTGAAAACAGCGGTATACAGATAGGTGAATTGTGTGAAAAATACTGTTTTTTTTACCTGCGAAACATGAACACATGTTATACTGTACACTGTAAACACAATCAAAGCTTCAAAAAAGCACGAAAAATGGGACCTTTTAGGTTATGTATGATGAAAGCATATTAGTGCTAGCCCTCCCGGACTCATAGATATTGCACTGCAGTTCGAAGAAAATAAATAATAAAATCTTTGTATGGAAGTCTATGAGAACACTCGGTGCGAATCTCGGCCGGAGTGAAATCACCCAAAAAGAGGCAGCACTCCACAACGCGACTTGACCCTGATAATACTTTATATCCAGAGGCAGAACAAACAGTGAACAGTGAAAACTAGCGTAACACTTTGGTTTAATGTAATAGAAAAAATAACTCCCTTTCACAGTTTGGTGGTGTTTTGCCCAAATGAAGAAATGCCCATGCTGTTTCCTCAGACAAAATAGGAATATTGTAGGAAATTCTGATTAATCATAAACTATATATTAATCATAAAGTCCTTCTGTAAATTAATATGAGTATGATGCTAAAATCCAATTATTTTCATGTAAGAAAATTGTGAAAACTCATTTCAGATCAGTGTTTTTCAATCTTTTTTTGTTTCCAAGGCCCCTCGCATAGGCCAAGATATTTTCTCTGGTATTTCTGCTGTAAGTTACTTTTTTACATGAGTATTTAAAAGAAGTGTGTGTGTGTGTGTGTGCGTGTATATAATATGTAAAATAAGTATTGAACACATCACCATTTTTCTCAGTAAATATATTTCTAAAGGTGCTGTTGACATTACATTTTCACCAGATGTCGGTAACAATACAACAATTAATCCATACATACAAAGAAAGCAAAACAAATAAGTTCAGAAATTAAGTTCTGTGTAATAACGTACAAAGGAACCTTGGGTACTTGGAAAGCCAATACACCAGCTGAAATCTATCAGTAATTAGAAAGCAATCATGCCCCTTGTGAGTGGAAATTAATATTAGCTGGTTTAGTCCCAGCTGATGGCCTATAAAAAGGTGTCTCATGACCAACATGTCACACAAGAAACATTTCATGATGGGTAAAAGCAAAGAGCTCTCTCAAGACTTTCACAACCCTATTGTTACAAAACATACTGATGGCACTGGTTACAGAAGGATTTCTATACTTCTGAATGTTCCAGTGAGCACTGTTGGGGCCAGAGGTGGAAAGAACATAATTTCACCATAAACCGGCCACGGCCAGGTGCTCCTCACAAGATTTTTGACAGATGAGTGAAAAAAATTATCAGAAGAGTTGTCCAAGAGCTAAGGATCACTTGCGGAGAGCTTCAGAAAGACCTGGATTTAGCATGTAAAGTTGTTTCATAGAAAACAATAAGTAATGGACTCAACCGCCATGGCCTGTAAGCATTCTCACCACACAAGGCTCTGTTGCTGAAGAAAAAGCATGCTGAAGCTCATTTAAAGTTTGGTGCACAACATTTAGACAAGCCTGTGATACTGGGAGAATATAGTCTGGTCAGATGAGACAAAAATTTGAATCTTTGGATGCCATAATTCACACCATGTTTGGAGGTCAAATGGCACTTCACATCACCCCAAAACATCATGGTGTAGCATTGGCAAAATTCATATAACAGAAGGGAGGATGAATAGAAAAATGTACAGAGAAATTCATGATAAAAAATCTGCTGCCATCTACCAAGATGATGAAGATGAAATGAAGGTGGACACTCCAGCGAGACAATGTTCCCAAATAGGGATGTTCATTTTGGTTATTTTTCCTAACCGGCAATTGACGCTCGTCAACTGATCATTAACTGATAACTAACATATTTCAAATTAGGAAAGCCATTTAAAACACTCGGGCCGAGCATTTTGATTGGACGTATTTTTTTTGGTCCAATGCCTTCCACAGAATATATAAATACAGATAAATACATGTAGACCACTTCACTTAATGACTGCTATAGGGATGTGAAGACTTTCCTCCAGCATAACAAAAAATGTTTCTGAAGAAAATCACTTATTGCACCTTTAAATGATTATTACAAAATATAATCATATTTCCATAAGGGTGTTACACTTGATCACTAAATGTCAGCCATTTTTAAAGACCAAGGAGAGGGAGTGGTTATGGTGAAGCATCCAATCATTTGGCATCTCTCAAAAGCCCTGAATTTGCTCTGTACAGGACTGGCTTCAAACAGGACTGTGACATGTAACGTCTCAGAGAAATCGCTAAAAAATTATATCTTCTACAGAGGACAAAACTCCATAGATGGTAGTTGTCAGAATTGTTGGTACCTTTGGTAAATATGATCAAAGAAGGCCACAAAATCCTTTTGATATATATTAATCACAAAAATCTAACCTTTCATTGGAGAATAATTATTTATTATGGGGGGGGGGGGGGGGGGGCAGGGGTTGGGTATCATTAATCACACATATCATTAAATGTTTTTTTTCTCAAATACCTGTTGGACACAATTACTGGTACTGCTAGAAATTCTTATGAGTAAAATGTATCTATAATATATCCCAACTCATATTCACTATTTTGAGCACATCAGTTTGATTATGAACATGAAAATTATCAAGCCATGGCTTCATGTTTCACAGAAATATAAATAGGAGGGAAAACAAAGGCCAAATTCCAAATTAATCACCCATCACAATGAGAAAAAACAAATAATATATTTCTGATGTGCAGCAAGAGATAATTCAGCTTCACAAATTAGAATGAGGATTTAAGAAAAGAGCTAGAGAAGTGAAAATTCCAATTTCCACCATCAGGACAATAATTAATTTCCAATCAACATAAAACATTACAAAACTGCCTGGAAGAGGACGTGTGTCTATCGTCCTTAGGAGAGTTTGAGTGGCCAAAGACTCTTCAGTGATCACAACTGGAGAATTGCAGAAAAAGGTTGAGTTTCGGGGTCAGAAAACCTTAAATTAAAAACCTTAAACATTATCAAACAGCACCTAGATCACTACATGTTGTTTGGGAGGGCTTCCAGAAAAAAATGCATGTGTGTCTACAGCATATTCAGTTGTCAGACATGACTGGAACTTCAAACAGGGATGGCTTCTATGGTTAGAAAGATTCGCTTTTTAGCAGCAAACAATCAAGATTGGTTTGGTGAAGACTGGGATAAAAAGTCCTTCTTGTGTACAATTAAAAAATACTGCTGTATCTTTTAATGTTGTGGGCCTATATTTCTGCTGGAGGTCCTGCTAAACTTGTTTAGACACATGTTTGGATCTTCCAACCAGACAATAATCCAAAAACAAACCTTAAAAACACAACAATGTGTCACTGGGCACACAACCAAGCTTCTGCTATGGCCATTTCAGTTTCCTGAATACAACTTATGATCACTGAAAATCTATTCTGACTGGAAAAGCTTCAAAGCCTTTTCACTATTTATTGATTGGTTAATGGTTTAAATCTATGCAGTGTAAAATTAACAGATTGTGGCAATTTTAATATACCAGTAGACTTCAATTTTGTCAAAGTATGCTACCTTTCAATTATGCTGCTGACCAACTGTGCTCAGGTGCTTATTATTAGAAACACATTAAGTGCATATCATTCAATAAGAAGATCAAACGGCACTTAAAGCATTAATTCCCCTCTAGCAAAATGGGCTTTTAATAAAACTTGCTATCTATGCAGTAAAAAATCTGAATCTTTTTGAATCTGTTCCTGTATAGATATCTGGTTGCAGGTAACATGAAGAGAGAATACTCTAGAAAAAAGTAATATATTAAAAAAACATTAAGGCCTATTACAAATATAATTCAAATCTATTAACATGTTTACTAACATATCGCTGGAGACTTACTGATATAAAATTATAATTAAACTTTATTCGGAGTACTACTTGTGCACAATGCACAGTTCTTAAGTTTAAAATGTGTTTTAATGTCACTATTGATGAGGATTGTGTGATCTTTGAATAATATTGGGTCTTTAAATGCTAGATATTGAACGTGTACCTAATGTATAGTTGCAATAGCACCACTTTAGCATAATCGTAGGTAGCACTTTATTTTACAGTCCTGTTCCGCATGTACATACTATGTACTTATTAATGTAATTACAATAACTATGTAATAACTACAGTAGGTACTAACCCTGAACCTACCCCTAAACCTAACCCTACCCCATGTAGTTACCTTGTATTACCAGAACTTTCTTAGATAAATACACTGTAAGTACACTGTAAAGACATGTTAGTACACGTACTGTAAAATAAAGTGCAACCCAATTGTATATACTTTAGTATATCTTTAGTTGGACTTAGCACTACTTACTCACTATTAAAGTGCATTTAGTACAAAATTAGTATGAGTATACCAGCTTAGTATACTGAAAGTACAATTGCATTAAGTATTTTTATTAAGTACATAAAACATGTAAACGTATTTGTAGCATACATAGCATGAAATAAATGTATAATTAATATGAAAAGATACATTTATTTTTAATTAGGGTACACATTGTTCATTTCTTATTATGTCAGTAGTATAACAATACAGTTAAAAGTAAATCTGCAAAGTCACACTACTGGTTCTCTTTTTTGCCCAAAACATTATAAACCAACAGAGTCTGCTGCAAAAAAAAAAAAAAAAAATTTATGTCAGTTATTAAGGGGGAATTTCAGAGAAGAACAGACTAGACAAGTAGCTTGTGTAAAATTGATCACGCTCTCTGCTAATATGACACCCTTTCACCTGAAATACCAAACAGCTAATTAAGAAACCAGGCAACTGAGACTGTGAAAACACACAGCGTGACACCCGCTTGTCGATTCTATCTAAACTAAATGCCAATAAAATAAACTGAATGGGAATTTAATCTTAATTAAACTTTTCCTTGTAGATGTTCACATTTTGTGCACCTTGTGTGGATTGAGGAAAGGCTGCAGAAAGTATGACGCACCTCTCCTGCAGCGTGACAATAGGAGATTATCAAACAGAGCTTTTTTATGAGCAAACAGCAGGAAGGTTTGGTTCATGTTGTCATCCTTCTCCAATAATCTTTATAGGGAGCTTTTGAGCTAAAATGTCAGTGTGGCATTTGGAAGAGCATTTCTCTTGGTCCAAGAAGTTCATGGCCACTTTGGTTGTTGGTGGACTTTCAGCTTAATGCTGTAGGATGGAGAGAGGAGACAGAGAAAGAACGAGAGAGATACAGCTAGATAGACATACATTTGTGGTACATTATTGTGAACAATATCAAAATTCTGATCAGAGCAAAAGTATTTGACATTCCACGTGCTGATGTACTGACTGTCAGATAGACACTGCAATACATATTCCAAATGACAAGGCAGACAGCTGCCCACACGATCAAGAAGTTTGAGGTCTGAGTTCATGACAACCTACCAATCAAGCAACAAACTGCAAACGACATTATGTGCAACACTGTGTATTGTTTTTTTAATAAAAATTTTATATCATTTTGATTAGATTTTACTCACCTAACATTCTTTAAAAAGACAAGTAGATTTTAGTATACTTCTTTAAAATGAGCACTGAAAAATATACTTGTAAAGATTATAGTGCAAACTGAACTTAATGTTTTCAAACACTTAATTGCATGTTAATTGCCATTAAACGAAAATGCATTATAGTTTAAATGTAAATTAAACGCAAATAGCTTAACTTTAAAGTAATTTTTGGCCCACTTAACACTAAAGAAATCTTTATATAATCTATATATAAGTGCTGTGAATCAATTAATCCCGATTAATTGCATCCAAAATAAAAGCTTTTGTTTACATAATATACATCTGTGTACTGTGTATATTTATTATGTATATATAAATATACATGTGTGTGCGCGTGTGTGTGTGTGTGTGTGTGTGTGTGTGTGTGTGTGTGTATATATATATATATATATATATATATATAAATTATATGACTATACATATATAGATGTAAATATTTTCAAAATATATACTGTGTGTGTGTGTGTATCTTTATATATGAATAATAAATATACACAGTACACAAACATATATTATGTAAACAAAAAAACCTTGTAATTTTTATACATTTTAAAATATATTAACTTTAGATTTAATATCTAATAAAACTAGTTACTTTATATACGTATTATACTATTGTAACGTATTATATTATCTACAAGTATTTTTTTAAACAAATAAACTTTAAAGATTTGAAGCTCATTACTAGTGGACGATTAATACAATTAAGTATTATATAACACACAAGGTTTTTTCACACCCACATGCTGTTCTTAACCTGTACGAGTTCTTTCTTCTGCAGAAGACAAAAGAAGATACGTTTCTGAAGAAGTTTTCTGGTCCCTATAGACGTCCATTGTAAATGGTGACCAGACACAGTTTGGCTACCCATTCTTTTGTGTTCAACAGAAGAAAAAATAAATTCATATACAAATCTAAAACAACTTGTGTGAGTAAATGATGTCAACTTTTTTTATTGTATTTTTTTGAGTGAACTATTCCTTTAAATCATTTGAGGCAAGTAACTAATGACTTAACACAGTTCAGCTGTAATTTTGGCTCATGTTGCAACAGTTGCTCTAGTTAGCCGAATGTCACCTGTGCAGTGGATTTTCAAATCATGCCACAGTTTCTCGAACTGGCTCTGACTGACACCATTCATCCTGGGTAAATAATGAACCTTTCCCCATTTTCTAGGTTCTCTTGCAAAATGTTCCTGGACATTTCAACATGTGTTTTTCCTTCTGTTTTAACAAGATACCCAGTCCTGGATAATGAAAAGCCAAACTGTAGCATGATGCTAACACCACCATATTTCACAATAAGTAAAGAGTTTTCTGAAGTGTTAGATTTGCACCACACACATTTTTTTTTGGCTAAAGGATTTTGGCTGGTCTGGCAACAAAATATTCCCTAAACTGCAACTGGGTCCTTATTATACTTGCCATTTCCTATTCATTTAAAACAGCATCAATTACGCATTTCTATTTTTTCCCCTTGATTTTCACAGTTTGTTACTTGAATAATGACATCTTAATTAAAAAAAAGTAAAATCTAGAATATGTTGTTGTTACTTTAAACATTCCCATTATAGTAGCAAGTATAACTGGAACGAGCCAATTTAAAGGCAACTGTGTCCTCATTATGCCTTCTGCAACACTATGACAAAAAACAAGAACAACAACAGTTCATCAATCTTGAAGAACATTTTGAACATGGATAAAGTCTAATAATTAATGATGAATGTAAGTACTTATGACTAAAACCGTCCCAAAAAAAAACATCAACATTACATTTTAAATAAAGCATAATAAGTGATTTATACCAAAGCCTGAAGTTTTTGAAAGAAATGCAGTGTACATTGGCAAAAAGTACAAAACTTCATCTTTGGCCTTAAATACCAAAGATTTTAGATTTGATCTCGGTCGATGAACTACGTTTGTGTCTCGAGAAGAAATCAATTTGCAGACCAACAGGAGAACAGGGAAGCAAGCAGAGTTCTAAAGAAGATGTTGTTTCTCATGTATGCTCACGTAAGAGAAGATGGAGGGCTAAAACTGACCAAATATTGATCCCATTCATTCAATCATCTCCAGACACTTTCTGCCGTCCCTTGCCCTTCCTGTCTTTGATGAGAACCGCTGAGGTTCTGCGTGACGTGTGTGAGTTATCTGGGGCCGTTGTTGATGTGAAAGCTCGCTCTCTATGCAGTCAGCATGTCTGTGATGATTCTCGGATGTGCTAAACTCAGGTCAGCGTATCAGAAACAGGTAATAATGGCGTGTCTGAGTCTCTGAGATCAAATGACAACATGTGCTTGAATTGACATATAACAATCACATAGTCTAGTTATACTATCTGTGGTGAGTTTCATTCTAAACTAGTTTCTTTGAGCTTTTCTGAAGAAATTGGAGAAATTTAGCATTGCATCACTTGCTTACCAATAGATCCTTTGCAAGTGAATGGGTGCCGTAAGAACGAGAGTCCAAACAGCTGATAAAAACATCACAATAATCCACAACTAATCTCCAGTCCATCAGTTAATGTCTTTTGTAGTGAAAATCTGTATTTGTAACAGGGCCGTCACTAGTGGGGTGAAAGGTGGACCTGAAAGGTCACAGTTTAAACATTGCAAACTGAAAAAGATGTTAAAGAGCCCAATTCAGCTCCCGCGCGCTGGTTTCTGTGCACACAATGCTCACGCAGAAGAGAATCACTCACTGCTCTTGACTGAAGTACTTTGTTTTAACAAGAATTAATCCACAGTCAAACCAAAAATTATCCAGACGATAGATATAATTTGGCAAAAATTGTATAAATGCATTCAAAAAATAAAATTTAGCTTCTTGATGCTTTTTGTCTAAAATCCATTTATGTTTGAACTAAAATAATAATTTAAATTGGCCTTTAATGAATAGAAATCCAGATCCTGACTAATGAAGACACAAAAACTCATTTGAAGATTAATTTTTAAATCCAACATGTAGGCTAGTTTATTTAACCAAACTTAGCGTTCTACTAAATTAAAACATGGGTATGTATTTCTTATTATTTGTCAGAAAAAATATCCATAGTCCATGAAAGATTAAATTTTAAAATTGAAATGAATAGGTTTTATTTAATTGCATTGAAAAAATAGATACAAATTGTTTTTTAGCATTGAAGGCTTGTTCATACACCCTAAGCTGGAGAAAAGTATTAGTGATGCCTGCCTTAGCAAGTAACCAAACACATGCACATTTCTGTTAAATTGAGGTTGAAGAATTATATTTTGTGGTCACGCATGCACGGGCAAGCGATGCCATAATGTCACTTCACAGCACATAATAAAAACAAAGAAAGCAGAACAAGGTTTCCAGTTGAACAACCTCCTGCAGGAACGGGACTGGTTGCCATAGGGATTCCCTTCTACTGTCCTAGTCAGAATTAGAAGCGTCTCTGTGCAATCTGCCCACGAACAGGAGGGGACCAACCTTCCGTCTCACATCACCAACTGCCTTCAAATTACTCATTCTGACTGTACGCAAAGTTCAATCATCTGTAGCCCACGCAGCCTACGAACAGACGGCCTTTGCCATGGATTATTCATGATGAGAAATATTTGCCTTTTGTTGAAGTAAATTGAGAGGGCTGTTTAAAATGGAAATTCGCTGCTAAAATATATATTTAAGAGTGACTTTGAAAACGCTGCCTGTGAGGCATCAAAAGGGCAGAACGAATATAGGCACTAGAAAAAGCGCTCTGTTTGGCAGGCTCCTAGGTGTTGATTAGGGGCGGGTATCTGCAGGTCTCTCGTGAGGTGATGCATATGCAGTGTATGTTGATAAGACTGTAAAAATCGTGTTCTGTAACATAAACAAAGCCATGCTGGATCTGAATCTCAGGTTTGATCTGGATGTTCAATGTGATCAAAAAGAAAAAAAATTCCTAGTTGCTGTAGCTGTTCGAACACAAGTGAACATGTCACATGGTAGCATACTGAAGACTTTCAGAACATCCAAATCTGCGTTTGCACTTCCGCTGACACAGTTACCATGTTTAGGTAAGAAACAGCTTCACAAACAGTCTTTTCAAACGTAAGGTAATATTTATTTAATCATTCATACCATCACATAAATACTGGAATGAAATGTTATAGTTTGAATATAAACAATGATGTTTATGGAAGCGATCAAAATACTGCAATTCACCTGGCAATTCACTAGGATGCAAGCTATTTTTTTGTTTTAAACAGTTTTGAGCATCATTAGAATGCCATGAGTTTTGTTTTTAAGACATTGTGCCAATTTTTAAAAAATTTTACAACTTGATAATGTGTTGTCAGTAGCGACAGCCTTGTGGGGAGCACACGACATACAGCGTGGTTGCGCTACGGGCATCACGGGTTCGAATCCCAACTCAAGGACCTTTCCCAATTCCCCTATTCTCTCTTTCTCCTACTTTGCTTTCTGTCAGCTCTGATCCATCCTATCATAAAGGCAAAAATGCCAACAATAAATCTAAAAAAAAAAAAAAAAAATTGTGCAAGGATTGCGAGGTTCACTTATGTTCTGCATCAACTAGCCATTTTTAAGCGTTTTTAAGCAGAATAATTCATGAGCCCTAGTGTTTCACATTTCACACACACGATTGGTGTACACAGATGACTTTCATGAGCCTAGAACTGCAAGTTGACGATATCAAGATTTCTATAAGGGACAGAAAGGAAACATGCATGAAACGGGAAAGGGGAGGGACTCAAACAGGAGGCGATAAGCTAGCAGACAGATCTTGAGTCTGGAGAAGGCAGGAGGCTGAGCCTGTTGGCTGCGTTCACACTGGGGCTGCTGCATCAGGGCAGATGGCGGGGAGAGTTGAGGTGGCTCACACACACACAAATGATGCCAAAAATTGTGAGAAACTGTGAGGCCATTAAAAAGGCTATCATAAAAAACTAAGAACGGTGGTTTTTGCATATACTAGTATAATCTTACCCCTAAGCAAAGAACAAAAATGAACATCACTGGAAGTATACTTAGGCCTTAAGCCACAGCTTCAAAATCTTTCAAATGTTTTTACTCTGAGCTTCTTTCCTTCCACACAGAATCTCTGCACTTTCCTCTACTTACCTCTTCCCAATTCCCAATCCTGCAACTCTCATTTGTTGCTTTCTTTGCCTTCATCCCCAGCTTTTCTTCTCTCCCTTTGTTCTTAATTGCTATGATCAAGTCTACTGCTTAATAATTACTGTCTCCATCCCTCCAGAAACACTGACAGATTAGGCATTCATTCCCTCACAACCTTTAATGTGCCAGTACACCAATCATGCTGAAGGAAACAGAAGCACGCTGTCTGTATCAATCACGACTTAAATTAAACACACCTGAATTAGGCTACTGCTCCAGCATGGACTTCAAATTAAGAACATGCATTTGGTAAAAGCGTTTTATGATGATGTTACCTTGATGTAGCAGTTCAGCTGTGGATAAACCCTCCGCACCCCCAGGAAAATAGAGAGAGGGGTTCGGTGAGGAAAGGATGCTGTGACGACATGTGTGACCTCTGGGAAAGAAAAAACCCGGAAGCCGAGCTTCTCATACAGCTGCTGCTGATCCTCACTGGGTGCATCTTCACTTTCACTCAAAATACTGCCCACCGCATAGCGACACTTCTGTGCTGGAACCTACAACACACATAAACACACATTTCTTACAGCAGAAACATTGTAATTCTTGAAATTACTGTCAGAAAGGTTTTCATTTCATTCAATTAAGACATATTAGAATGATTTCTGATAATCATGTGACACTGAAGACTGGAGTAATGATGCTGAAAATTCAGCTTTGATAAAAAAGAATAAATTACATTTTTAAAAGGTTTTATAATAGCAAACATTTATTTTAAAATTTCAATATTTCACAATATTACTGCTTTACTGTATCTCTGATCAAATAAATTATCTTGAGCATAAAAACATATATATCAATCAAACCGACTGAAGCAAACTTAAAACAAGTTTTATGGTAGTCAGATTGTGTTAGCTCACTTACAAACATGCCACACAATGCATTGGATTAGATTAGATTCAACTTTATTGTCACTGCACATGCAAGGTACAAGGCAACGAAATGCAGTTTAAATCTAACCAGAAGATCAATTACAGGATATACCGTGTCTACAATATGTTACAAATGTACAATAAATATACAGATAAGGCAGTACTATGGACATCATTTACAGATTTTTAAATACTATCAGCATGATATACAGATAGGTATACTATGACCATACTATACAGATGGATAATGTAAGTATATGTACACTATAAGCAGAAACTATGAACATATGAACATCACTTACACTATGGACATAAAAGAAAGTGCATAAAAAAATATTCTAGTGTACAAATGGATTATTCAGTATTCTGGATGAGCAGACAATAGTGCAAGTAATAACAAGTTGACAGCTGTGGGGAATTTTTTTTTTTCTGAGTCTGCTGGTCCTTGTCAGGAGGCTCCTGAAGTGCCTCCTGGAGGGCAGGAGGTTTAACAGTCTATGGTCAGGGTGAGAGGAGTCTTTAAGAGTTTTCTCTGGATGTCCTCAATTGCAGGAAGTGGTGTCTCTTTGATGCATTGGGTGGTTTTCAACACTCTCTGCAGTGACTTGCTGTCAGCAACTGAGCAGTTCCCATACCAGACTGTGATACAACTGGTCAGGATGTTCACCAGGATGGCTGAAGACAACTGGGTCTTCTTCAGTGTCCTAAGGAAGAAGAGGCACTGGTGAGTCTACTTGACCAGGCTGGAGGTGTGTGTGGTCCAGAAAAGGTCCTCAGAGATGTGGGTTCCCAGGAACTTCAACAACCATCCCGTTAATGTGGATGGGGTCATGTGTGCTTCCTTTCTTCTTCCTGAAGTCCACAATGAGCTTCTTTGTCTTACTGGTGTTGAGGAGCAGGTTGTTGTCAGCGCACCATGTGGCCAGGTGCTGTACCTCCTCCCTGTAGGCGGTCTCATAGTTTCTGGTGAGGCCAATCACCATGGTGTCATCTGCAAACTTAATGATGGAGTTGGATCCATGCACAGGTTTACAGGCGTGGCTGTAGAGGGAGTAGAGGAATGGGCTTAGCACACAGCCCTGTGGTACGCCGGTGTTGACTGTGATGGTGGTGGATTAGGCATGGCCTGACCTAACATGCTGAGGTCTGTTGGTCAGAAAGTCCATAATCCAGTGACAGAGGGAGGTGTTAATGTCCAGGTCTCTAGGTATTGTGGTCAGCTTGGAGGGAATGACAGTGT
Source organism: Carassius gibelio (assembly GCF_023724105.1). Lineage (NCBI taxonomy): Eukaryota > Metazoa > Chordata > Actinopteri > Cypriniformes > Cyprinidae > Carassius > Carassius gibelio. The sequence goes on from NC_068406.1 coordinate 11,021,526, forward strand.
TAAATGATGAGCTGAAGTCAACAAACAACATCCATATATATGTATTAATATTGTCTAAGTACTGTGCATACTGCATCCTCTGTGCTCCTATTGCTACGGTAGGCAAATTTGTATGGGTCCAGTGTGGGTGGGAGGCAGTCCTTGAGGTGTGCTAGGACCAGTCCCTCAAAGTACTTCATGGCAATAGTTATGAGTGCTACAGGGTGGTAGTCATTCAGGCACATCGGGGAGAAGTGTTTCAGCACTGGCACAATGGATGGGGAATTAAAGCATATTGCTTGGGTGAGGGACAGGTTGAAAATGTCTGTGAAGACCCCTGCAAGCTGCTCTGCACATGCCCTAAGCACATGTCCAGGAATGCAGTCAGAGCCAGCAGCCTTGTGTGTGATGATCTGGCTCAATGCTGTGTAGAGTAGACATCTGTGGAGGGGAGTTCGAGGGGTCGGTGGTCTGCTGAGAGTGTGATCTTGGTGGCCGTCTCCTTGCTGTCACTATTGAAGCGAGCATAAAAGTCATTTAGCTCATTAAGAAAGGAGACATTATCATGTCTCTTAACATGTGGAAGACCCATACTACACAAAACAAACTACTGCTTTCTACTACTCTTTAATTAGTTTGGCCCTGCTAGTTTTCACCGTCATCAACTTTTCCCAGTGAAGCAGGATTATAACAAAGACGAACACTTCTCTAGCCAACAAACAGTCATCTTCCAAAACTGATCCCCAAACAGCATAGCCACACGAAAAAACAAACCCAGCCCCATTAAAACCCATCAGCTGCCTGCAGTAATCACCAGAAGGAGCCGTACACATCTCACAATGCTTATCTTGTGCAACAAATAAGCAGCAAGAACTCCCTCACTCTCGCTAGCGCAGTGGTGTTCAAAGACAACAGGAAGCATCCACGATTCAGTGAGTCACAGAGGAAAAGCTAGCTTAATGAGAATAAACAAAGCGATGGCTGAGAAAAGCATATAAATACAGGATTAGATGGAGTTGCATGAGCAGGTGGCATTGTGTGGCGAAAAAAGAAAAACACAATGAAGCTGTAGTTTGATAAGACTGTGCATCGTCTGGCAGCTTCGAGACCAGTCTGGATGGATGCCCAACTGTCACTTTTCAAGCACGCCTCTTGCTTTCACCAACCAAAGGAATATATGCTTGCAAATGAGGACACCGGGGAAATTTGAGATGGACTGTACAACCCAGTCTCGGCTTGGGGTTCAGGTCTCTCGAGGATTTGGAGGGAAAAGGGGTAGGTCGCCGAAGCTAGACTGTGACAGATGGAGGTCTGTTTAGAAAAGAGGCTGCAACAGTTCCCAGAACATCCATCCTTTAAATTGGAGGAAAGTGTTCATTCGTCTCGTAGACTTCTGGGTCACTTTCGGCCTCCTGCCGAGTCCTCTAGGAATAGACTGCAATGCCAGTCAGGAGAAATATCAATCATAAAAGCAGAGAACCAAGTGAAACTGGCTTTAGTTTTCTCTCAAGATCATTTGGTGTTTATATTAGAGTCCTAATCAATTCTGATCCTTCAACAGAATCGCATAATTCTTTGAGTAGTCTGTTCACAGCTGGATCGCTCTGAGGCCCTGGTCTGCGGGAGGTCTGGATTCCTGATGTGCTCCCAGCAGGTGTTGTTCACGGGAGCGTGTTTTAACAGACTGGCCTGTCACTAAGCCTCCATTTGCTCAGAGCCTTTGACAGAAATTGTGACTAAGTCTCTGCCAACATGGCATTAGATTATAAATAAATGAGATCAACAACAACAAAACTTCAGGGATTGTCAGAGACCATGTTCTGTCAACAGTTTAGTCAACAGAGTGTCTTCAGGACAATGATCATTTAAACATGATGTCAAATATTACAGGGCAACTCCACAGAAAAAATGAATCATCATTAGTGAATTGTATCACAAAAATTACATATAACTAATATAACCAAATATATTATATAAATTATATTTTAAAATATATTTCTATACTACAAATACATTTCAGTGATTTTATTTCTTTTGACAAAAAAGTCATTTAAACTTAATGATAATCTTACTAAATTTTACTCTTGCTAAAAAGGCATATCATTTATTTGATGTGTAAAGTAGGTAAATGTTCAAAATTTAACAAACTGAAAGTGTATAAATTTGTAACAAACTTTGTAACATTTTATTTTATTATTTAAAAATAATGAAGTGTAAATTAAGCAATTTAAACATCAAGTAAACTAAAAATACAAAGTAGAGCTACACGATAAATCGCATGCGATATTTATTGCGCATTTTGCCAGTACAAAGCTGGTTCTGTAATCAGCGGAAAATCCCGATCACCTGCGCGCTTTCACATGGAGCAGCATTAACTACACAGAGCCATTGTACTATGGAAGCATATGGGTAGCATTATTCATTTTGGGATGTAATATGCAAAATGACAATGCAATATGTAAAATGGCAATGCATTTCTGTATTTACATTTACATTTTCCAATACATTTGTGCAACGTTTGGTGCAAAATGAAAATGAAAATTAAATTATTACATAATTTTCATTTGCCATTTACTACACCAGTTTTAAAATGTAAAATGAATATTAATTTTAACGCTTTATAAGTTGCAAAATTAAAATGAAAATGTATTACAGAAATGATTAGATATGTCTAACATGTTAAAGCAAAAACTGTGGCAAAATGATCATTTAAATGCTATTTTTCTTAATTGGATTAACACTCACAGTCAAGACACTTACGATTGCATTTTCATTCGGTGTCCCGCAATGAATGTAGCAAAATTCAATGTGCACATTGAAAATGCATTCCGAGCCGATCACATGTCCCCGCCCTCACGCCACGTCAATCACTGCGTGAACAAGGTGGGGCTTGCAGAAGGTCAGAGACTCAAGTCTCAAGAAGAGGATTCAATCAAGTGAGACAACATGGACAAGACAGTTGGTCCGTGTATGTTTTGATCATTTCGGTTTATGGCTTCAATATTTCATTCGGACTTGTGGGTGGAGCTGAAACGCTGCTTTCATCTGATTGGTCGAATCGGATCGGTTTTCATCTGACAGCCTTCAGCTCGGTCTTGTCATTCTTTCAGGCAGAATAAGAGTCAGTGCGAGTGAAGCACTGAAATGTCTGAAACTACGCTCACTGTTAATTAGCATAATATTTGAATCAGATGTAGCTGGGCAAATTCGTGCTGCTGAGACCTGCTAATTATTTCTAGGTTGTAGTATTGTATGAATATTGTCCCACTGATAAATACAGTGCAAATAGTTCTGTCCCTTTGGATAACAGTGAAGTGGAAATTAAAATCAATAATAGACTGAACAGTTCCATGTCTGTAACATTTACCACTCTCATCTTTTAAGTCATAAGGCACTAGGTATGTGTGTGTGTGACATTAATAAATAATTGTAAAAATGAATATAGTTCAGTGCTCCTGTAGCCTACCCCAGAGCGCCCTCTCGCGGCTGTAGACGGTAATGTTTTATCTTGGTCTTGAATAAATGTGACATATAGTCCAGTGCGACTTATATATGTTTTTTTCCTCGTCATGACGTATTTTTGGACTGATGCAACTTATACCGAAAAATACAGTTAACATTATTATTATTATTTATTATGAGAGTAATTGACACAGACTAGAACTTTAATGTTTCACCCAATTCAGCTCATATCTTTAGACTCGTCCGACTCGTGTTGCTTGTATAACTGGCCAGACTTACCTTCCCAAAAAATCCTATTTAATTTTATTTCATAAATTTAACTATATTTATTTCCACTTCACTGTTATCCAAAGGGACAGAACTATTTGCACTGTTTTTATCAGTGGGACAATATTCATACAATACTACAACCTAGAAATAATTTGCAGGTCTCAGCAGCACGAATTTGCCCAGCTACATCTGATTCAAATATTATGCTAATTAACAGTGAGTGTAGTTTCAGACATTTCAGCTGAAGGCTGTCAGATGAAAACCGATCCGATTCGACCAATCAGATGAAAGCAGCGTTTCAGCTCCGCCCACAAGTCCGAATGAAATATTGAAGCCATAAACCGAAATGATCAAAACATACACGGACCAACTGTCTTGTCCATGTTGTCTCACTTGATTGAATCCTCTTCTTGAGACTTGAGTCTCTGACCTTCTGCAAGCCCCACCTTGTTCACGCAGTGATTGACGTGGCGTGAGGGCGGGGACACGTGATCGGCTCGGAATGCATTTTCAATGTGCACATTGAGTTTTGCTACATTCATTGCGGGACACCGAATGAAAATGCAATCGTAAGTGTCTTGACTTTGAGTGTTAATGCAATTAAGAAAAATAGCATTTAAATGATCATTTTGCCACAGTTTTTGCTTTAACATGTTAGACATATCTAATCATTTCTGTAATACATTTTCATTTTAATTTTGCAACTTATAAAGCGTTAAAATTAATATTCATTTTACATATTAAAACTGGTGTAGTATATGGCAAATGAAAATTATGTAATTTAATTTTCATTTTCATTTTGCACCAAACGTTGCACAGATGTATTGGAAAATGTAAATGTAAATACAGAAATGCATTGCTATTTTACATATTGCATTGTCATTTTGCATATTACATCCCAAATTGAATAATGCTACCCATATGCTTCCATATTGTTCATGGACAAGCTGCGCAAAACCACAATCATATTTTGTGCATGTTTTGTCAATGAACAACAGCATTATTCGCAATAATCAGGTAGGCTGATTTACCAAAAAGTAAATTGAAAACCAAGCACTAGAGTTCGACTGATATATCGTTTTGGCAATTTTATCATATTTTATCATATAAGCCTGTCGCAGATATACCGGTATCAGTTTTTTTTTTTACCAAACTTATACCACAGATAAAATACTTCTAAATGGTGTAATTACTTAGTTTGATAATTACTTGAATATCTGTCGTCCACTGTGTTAAATTCTTAAATACCCTGCCTCCATTACATATTTTTGTCATATAGTTATGTGTTTATTAACATATTGACAGTTTATTAATACCTATAAAGCACATATTCTGCATGACCATATTCTACGTCCCTAATCAATACCTAAAACTTAACAACTACCCCACAAACTATAAATGATCAGCAAATTAGGAGTTTATTGAGGCAAAAGCCATAGTTAATGGTTTGTTAATGGCAAGAATTGGGCCTTAAAATGAAGTGTGACCAAAAACATATATTTTACGATCTAATGAATGCCCAATTGCTCCTGCTTCACTTTAAAGCACATTACAGAAGTGTAATAGATTACCACTGCCATTTCATGTTGACTTTATGTGCCTGTTTAAAGGTAAAATGGTGATGGTTAATGGAGTCAAACTAGCAACCTTATGACTTTCAATCTTCACTGAGCCTTAACCACTACATCACACCACGCCATACAATAAACCTCCTATCAAAATACCAGTAAGTCAAACCACAATAATCATATCCTCCTGCTGACAACTGGAAGAGTTTATACAGACTCTGAAAATTGGGTTTAAAGAGTTGCGATGTGGGTACAGGAAGGAGGGTTAACTTTGAGGTGGCATGTTTAGTCACGACTGAGGTAAATCTCTGAAAAGACAAACTTGTAGACATTGAAATATGGCGAGAAAAGATAATTTAAGACACTGAACTGACAGAAAGACAGAAGTACCGATGAGCATATGTAACTGTCGGCGTAGCGCTTCCATTTTACTTTTGTCATTTTCCTTGTCAACTAGCAGTCAAATCCATTTCAGGCAAATTCGTGAAATGTCACTGAGGTTACGGTGTCGAAGCAGTCCTCTGGGAAATCGACTCCAAAATACCTTGGAAGGCAGACTCATTTATTCATCACTTCAGACGCGCTTTAAAAAAAGCTCTCGCGTCTTCCCTCCCCCCTCGCTGTCACTGCCGCTATCCGCATCTTCACAGCGGACTGCCTTTTCATGTTCCTGCCATCCTCAGACAGCCAGGATGCTGTGAAAATACTAATAGTTTTGATGGCGAGAGCCAGTTGGAATTCTGTTCCGAGACGTTTGCTGACAGCAAGATGCTTAAGTTCCTTCCCGAAAATGGCACTTTGTTGACATGATATTTTCTGTCACTAGTCAATTTTCATCAGGACTGATGGATCATGAGGATGATCAGATTAAGCTATCAAGCTCATCAAGTCGTTCTCAGTTCTTAACAACAGAAAACACTCAATGAGTGCCTGAACAGAACAGAGAAAGAGCAAACCCTAAAAGTCTCCGTCACTTAGGGACTGGAATGCCTTTCATGGCCCTTCACAGATTCCGGCATGTGAAGAAGTCTCCCCGGCTCTTCTTATCCATGGCAACCATCTTCAGACCCATGGGATTTCACTTCCACCGCATTGTTTGGCCTGATGAGAGGAAGTTCCCAAAAGCTTGGGGGCTTGCAGACTACAGTAGCAGTCAGTGAATCAGAAATAGAGGGACCACGGTGCTCACGCCAATCCTTGTGGTAAAATCCTTCATCCCAGAGGAGTCCATTGTTTTCCAATCCTGCTCCTGCCTCTCTCTACTTTCTATTAGCAGCCTTTGGGAGCTTCTGACCCCTGGGTTTAGCACCCCAGGCTTCTCTCTTAACGAGCTGAGATCATTATGCCAATTAGCTGAGCTGGATCTGGACTTGGCCATGGCTGTTTGTGTGGAGCTTTGGACAGTTGTTAATTGGGGACTTGGGGAAAGAAAAAAAAAAAACAGTCTGTCATTGACAATGAGCTTTTGAAAGTATGACCGAGCTGTCAATCAAGAGTCAGACTCTATTCCAGGGCTTTCTGTTGGGAGGTTGAGTACACGTTAACCGTTTTGACTGGTCAAGGAGGAGGTGGGCAGGAAGCGTGAGAAATGTGATAATGCAAGAAGGTCTTGTGCACAAACAAGAAAACCGAGAGACTTTCTTTTCCAATAAATAACTCCAGTAACACCGTCAGCCTACACAAACTGATTAAAAGCATCATCTAGAACAGGCTGGTGGGTTTCTGCTCTTCCTCTGCTGCAGAAATGATAGTTATTTTTTGACAGTCCCCTTAGCTCCTGTTAAGTATTTCTTTTTTTACACGCAGAAATACATATACATAAATACACTCCTAAGTCTCAAACAAAACACTGTTGCAAACTTTGTGAGAACTAAACAACTTGAAAAGTTATTGAACCCAGACGGCAACTGGAGCCACTGAAGGTCAGATGAAGAGTCACAGAAGTTGTGCTATGAGCTCATTTATATTCCCTAAAAGTGTGAGGGCACTAAGGCCAAGCAAAGTAGGTATAGGGCACCAACTCAGACACATTTACTTTTTCTGTTTTTCTGACATTTTGAGATCAAGTCCAGCCCAGGCTCAGGATCATGCAATAATAAGTTGTCACCTTTCTCTAAATTAAACCAGACACACTAGATTGCTTTCAGTCGGCTACTTATGCCTACCCTTCTTTGTTCTCTACTATCTGTACTCACTGACTCAGTCCAAACAACATCAGAATTTAGCTTGTAGGATTTAAATGCGTATATATGTGACCCTGGACCACAAAACCAGTCTTAATGGTCAATTTTTATTTATTTATTTAGAATTATACAACATATAAAAGATGAATAAATAAGCTTTCCAATGATGTATGGTTTGTTAGGATAGGACAGTATTTGGCCGAGATACAACTATTTGAAAATCTGACCAATTGAAGTTATTTGCAATGCATATTAAATATCAAAATGTATTTTTGATTAGTAAGTTCATAAATGTACAATATATCCTAATGGAACATGATCTTTACTTAATATACTAATGATTTTTGTCTTAAAAGAAAAATCTATCATTTTGACACATACAATGTTTTTTTGGCTTTTGCTATAAATATACCCCAGAGACTTAAGACTGGTTTTGTGGTCTATGGTCGAATATAATAACAATATACATAAACTCTTATGATCTGCTTGACTTGCATACAGCACTGAAACACCACTGGAATTATTTTATAATTTTTGAGCTGAATTTTCTTGGAACAACAAAGAGACATTTAAACTTGAACTAGAAATGTCAAGATTTATGAATGAATCATTCTCTTGAGTCAGATCTTGACAATGAATTGAATTAAAGAACTGCTTTAAGTTGGGTAATTTTATCATAAAAAAAAAAAAAAAAAAACATTTCTTGTAATTTCACTGAAAAGAGATTATTCAAAATATGTTTTTGTAAATAAAATGGTTTGGAAGTACATGAAGGTGAAAATTTGATGAAAGAATTTCCTTCTGTTCCTTTAATGTTGCCACTCTTACTTTAGTAGGAACACTGCTGTAACAGATAAATGTAAATGTAATCAGTCTAAACCTGTTTTATAATGTAATAGCCATGACTAGTTTGCTGGCTTTAGTAATAATGCATTTACACTGCGAGATGCATTTTACAATAAGGTATATTGAAAATATGTGTTCAGAAGGCAAATTAGAACATTTAACACCATTTGTCTTGATTATATTTGACAAAATGAGATTATATGTGATAAGAGCCCCACAATAACAGTTAATCCAATTATATCAAAATATCAGAACATACAAACATATTCCACCCCCACAAGGTCAACAGCATAAGCAACATTAGTGCACAAAATACCAAAATCAACACCTCCATCTAGTGGAGAATGAGGATCTTCAACGCCGTAAGTTAACTGCTAATAGAAATAATGCACTTAAATCACCAACAGACTTCAAATTAATAAAGAATATTGATAAAATAACACTTAATAGAAGACATATGCAATACAGACTTGTGTGCATAACATTTCTAATGAAAAGTGCTCTTGTAAGACCTTTGTATGAGATTAGCCTACTTGGAGGGAAACAGATGACACAGCAAAGCAAAGAATCCAAACAGCAAATTTAAATGTAATGAATTCCTTAAAGTAATTGAAGCAATTTACTTTCATGAGGAGAATTAAAGTGCAATGCATGTGTAATGTGTCAGATGTGCTGAGCGCTGCATACTGTGTGATCAGGAAACAGGAAACAGCTCTGAAGCCACAACATTCACTACATTCACAGCTACTACTATAACTGTGTTATTCACACATGACATACATATTAGTATGATATAATGAGAGTGATGATGGTTGGGGGAATTAGATGTTTAGTACATTTAAAGGGAAAATACAGAACAAATCACATTATTCCTTAAAATTTGCAGTATTTCCTCCTAAATGTAACGTGTGTAGTGAGCCATCAGGTAAAGTTGGCAGTTCAATCTCAATATATGCTTTGCTCAAGGGGGTTAAGAAAGGGAAGAGAGCAGAAATGAAGGCAAAAGTGAAGAAAGGATGATAGGAGCAAAATAGATGCAGAGTATAAAGCTTTAACAGATCACAATTAAAGAAAAAAAAGTTTTACAATAATATTTTACAATATATATATTGCCTATTAGTTGTTGGACATGGTGTTGTAGTCACATTTTTTATATGCTGTAAAGTTATTTTATTTCAGCAAATTTAATGTCAGTTTGTTCATTTATGCATGAATTGAGTGACCTTATGAATTTTACTAATTTTTACTCAAATTTGCTAGTCTAAGCTGAATACATTTGTTTCATAATGCATCCAAAATAAAAGTTTACATAATATATGCGTGTATACTGCGTATATTTATTACTACATATAAATACAAACACATGCATGTATACATTTAAGAAAAATATGTTATGTTTATATATTTAATATATTTATATGTGATATAAAATTAAAGAATATGAATATATAAATGTATGAATGTAAATGTGTGTAAAATGGGTTTATGTATAAAATAAATATAAACTGTACACATACATATATAATGTAAACAAAAAAATTGGACAGTTGCTAAGTGTTGCTACAGTTGGACCTTAAGATAAACAAAGGTAATAAAAGAAATTACAAGCAAGCAACTTTACCTAAATTCACCCTATATAGATAGAATGCAACAATAAAACAGTGTTTTCTTGACATAGCAATGAAGGGTCCCCTAAGGGCCCCTATCAGAGTACACTAGTGTCCTCATTCATTCAAAGCTCGACTCACCTTCTTTGGATCATCATAAAAGATCCCAATGCGTGGCAGCGTGGGTCCAATGCTGCAGCTCTCTCTGAACAGAGACCCACAGTCTTTATAAGGTCCCACTCTGTATTTATAGGCTATAGTGATGCTCCTGACCGGGGGAAAACCAGTCCTGGTGTGGATTTCAGTGGCCAGGCCAGAGTACAGGATATAACATACAGCTACGAGAAGAATAACTAGAGAGATGAAGCCTGTGAGACTCAAAATCTGCCATTCCCACATGTCAGCTGAACGCTGGATTCTGAGGGTAAAGTGCCTAAAGAATAACCGAGAGCTGCTCTTATTGAGGATAACAGTCTCTCTGGTCCACTCATTCAAAAATCACCCGCTTTTACTGAGCGACTGCATTAGTTAAAGAATAAATTGACTCAGATTAGAGGATTTTTTTCAAGAATAATCAGAATTTAGTTGTAGATGAAGCGCAGTCACTCAGAAGCGTAGATTCACTTCCCTAGACACAGAACGAGCTTCCTGGACGAAACCATTCTCTTGTTATAGGGGTGGGAGTTATTTAACAGTTATTATTTAAAAAGTGTTTTTTAACGACTGTTATGATTTTTTTTTTCTTCTAAACGCTAGCAATTCACTTTTACTGAGACCTGTCATTTATAATTTAATACCGAACGTTTTTCGAAACGGTTCAAGTTTCGCCATGTATGTATGCTAAGGGTTGACTGTATTTGGTTCGGACTGACTTTATGCAACATAATTTAAAAAGTTAAGAACACTGCAAAGTAGACCGCCGAGACATTTGCACAAACTTACCGCTTCGCGTCGCGTCTGTTATAAATTCAATGTAAAACTTGACTTCTTCGAGCTTATTTCTTTAGTAATTTATCCATACAGACCTATAACATATTTTAATAACCAGCAACAGATCCTACTGGAAAACAAAAGCACTCTGATTCAAGAGCTGAAATGTTCAAAGTTATATGTTTTGAGAATTTTATTAAAATATTCCAAAGTATATCGGCCAAATGAGGTAAATTAATAATAAATATCAATAAAAATATGTATTACATTTGATAAACATTTTTATATAAAAAAATACTTAGGTTCTGTATATATTTAGGATATGTATAGCCTATATATCTTTTATTTATTATTATTTATTATTATTATTATTTTTATCTTAATTACAAAGTGGACATGCATGGCTTGGAATGCAATACACCAATTTGACAGAAGATGGCAGTATTTACCAGTATTTAGCTCTCGCTGACCTCCCGAGCTGCATCATGCACTTCCTTGAACTGTATTGACACGCCTCCTCTCTGTGACTCAAGGTTTATTTCAAGGTTCAACTGAAGGTTTGTTGGTAAAACATCACTTTACGCTTCGATCTTCGCAGTAAACGGCGTGTTAGATGATGGCAGGGGCCGCGAAGAAGTTTTATGATCTGTCCGCCAAACTTTTGACAGGGGAAATCCTGAATTTTTCGTCTCTCAAAGGTAAAGTGGTGCTTATTGAAAATGTGGCGTCGCTTTGAGGCACAACAGTCAGGGATTACACCCAGATGAACGAGCTCCACAGCCGCTACGCTGATCAGGGGCTCGTGGTCCTGGGCGCTCCCTGCAACCAGTTCGGACATCAGGTGAGACTGAGGGGCGCATTCTTAACTTACTGCTTTTTTCAGATCTTTAAAGGATAAATTATACTAGGGATTATTATTTAAATTAATGCATTGATCATAAATACATATATTTATGTATATATAAGATATTCACATATATTAACAATATAGTTAAATAAGTTAATGTTCAGTTTTTAAATATATATATTTTATATCAATATTGTATTGTTGTATTGTTATAATGTATTGTTAATACATTAAAGCTTTTTTTATTGTTTTTAAACTGATTATTTCGTTGTTGTGTATGATATAATATATTAATATAAAATTTTATTCTAATTCCCATTTTCAGTGATTTGCCTTGTTCAAGTGATTGAAACATTTCACAATCTGTTATCGCTATCAGAAAAGCTATATTAATTTTTTGATAGCAATGACAATGGAAAAAAAACCCATAACCGATTCTAAGTTCATGTGCCGTTATCTGATTTATTGCTTAATGTATTGTGCAATTTTGGTTGCTCAACAGGAGAACACCAAGAATGATGAAATTCTGCTGTCTCTGAAGTACGTCCGTCCTGGAAATGGCTTCGAGCCAAATTTCCAGCTTCTGGAGAAGCTGGAAGTGAACGGTGTGAACGCCCACCCTCTGTTTGTGTTCCTCAAGGAGAAGCTGCCTCAGCCCAGTGACGACTCCGTGTCCTTGATGGGGGATCCCAAATTCATCATCTGGAGTCCGGTGAACAGGAATGACATCTCCTGGAACTTTGAGAAGTTCCTCATCGGCCCGGACGGAGAACCGTTCAAGAGATACAGCAGAAGGTTCCTCACCATCGACATTGAAGCAGATATCAAAGAGCTTCTGAAGAGGGCGAAATAAACCTGGCATTCTCCTGGTGTTGTGGCCATGTGAGATAGACCGTCCATTTCATATCACTTGCAGTTGTTGTTTGATATAAGCCGACTGTGCAGACATGATTAAAGTGCGGCTAATTTTTAAACCGTTTACTTAATGAAGATGCTTCCTAAAACCTTTCTGAGGGAAGCTTCTGATGTAACTGTAAATGTTTATTATAATAGTAGTAATTCATCCATGAACTGCACAGCTAAGGATTTATCTTTCAACTGTTAACCGAAACAATAAAAAAAATATTTAAAAAATGTTCTGTTCCTTATTTCTGTTTGCGACACTGAACAAAAAAGCAGAAGCAGTTTATAATTCAAACCTCAGCCTTACACTTTCACTTCCACATTTTAAATTTATTTTAGATCACATGTTACAATTTGCCCCTTGGCCTCTAACTTCTACCTAAATAACCTTCGTTTTAATCATCAGCATGATACTGAATCCAGTTTAGATTTTGCTTTGTCATGCTGACACTGCGCATACGCTGAAAAAAACTATCCACAGTGCAAGTGATGTTTTGTCATACTTGTGTCATATGCTTATGTAGTCATTTACCTAATTAAAATGACACAGACTTGTTATTTTGAGATTATATTTAAATGAAGCATCATACTGTATATAGATATTTAAATTTTATAGAACAAAATTAAAGCCATATAGATCCACAGTAATATTTCTACCATTTCTAAACAAAAGCAAACATTTACCACTAGTGGCCATAACCTGTAAATATTTTATTCAGTGTTATAAGTATAAAGATATTAGAACAAATTAAAACATGTAAAAGGATTTAGATTAATAGTAATGTTTTTACTATTATAAACAAAAACACTGTTTATTTAGTCATCAAACAGAAATTATAACAAGCAAATAAAGAACATTTTGAACAGTATAGACCACTAGTAGTATTTCTACTATTTTATTCAGTCTAATATATATAGACATAAAAACAAAAACAAATTAAAACTTAGATCAATAGCAATATATCTGAACAAATATATAATATTTTACCACCAGTTCTGTCATCTGTTTTTTGTTCAGAGAAAGGCAGATAATGCAGTTTTTTCTGTGTAATTTAAACAGAGCAATGTTTTATTAAAATAGATTACATGTCTTTTAGAATCAATGGGGTGATTATTAATCTTTTATTGATATTGATTCCTATTGCAGAAATGAATTAATTTACACAAGTAGTAATTAAGAAAGTCATGCATATACTGTATTGCTATAAACTCTGCTATACAAACATACATCTGTACAACTTTCCAAGTAGCCAGAAGTTTTTAGTAGCTCATATTGTGTTTTGAAATATATAAAATAGTTGAGGGCACCAAAACTATGATGATAACTGTAAATCCCGCTCCAAAGCACTGACATCACAGTCAGCAGTGAAGTCATTGTCCCGCTCTATCTCAAGAATCACGTCTAACAAGAAGGAATATTCCTCCTTACTATCGTGAACCCAGCGGCCTGCACTTCCCTCTTCCACATCACTATTCACACTTTCTGTGTTCTCTCCATGCTCTTGGTTTTGACTTTGCAGGAATCTACTGTAGACGCGGTTCAGCTCATTTTCAAACTCCAGCTTTGCCACAAGATCCTCCAAGGTCTGTACATCTGAGAATAGAGGAGGGAATTAGTTCAAAACTGGCACGTCTCATGCCTGAAATGATTTTGATGATGATAAAACTGACCGAGGAGCCCATGAAGATCTTGAAGTTTTGCAGACCGTGTGCGCCACTGAAAGTCCTCATTCCTATTTATAGAAAACGCCTTCGTTATTGGTGACAAGCAGGATAATTAGGCCAACTGCAGCACATTTATCACACAAAAAACACATGCAATCTGGCCTCTGTCAGATACATACGTGTCATCCTGTGATGTTGTAATCAGGCTGCAGTTGTTTGGAGACGACGATGATAAATCAGAAACATCTGCTGCTTGATCCAAAGCTGCAGCAAGGCTTCGTTTACAGTTTCTTAACTTGCTTGACATTGCTCTATTGATTTAAAACAATTAAGCACAATATGTTACACAACAAAGACAGTTCACACTACTATATCATCCAAACAATTCCAATAGTGCTTATTAGTGACCTCTGTACAATACAGTTTAAAAGGACTAAATACTTTAATATGATAAAACAGCAGTGCCCTAATTTTACGGTTTTTGGACATGGTACTAGGCTAGCCACATTATTTGCAACAAGCTATTTTCTGTGGATGTGTGAAACTTCCAATTCAGCTGCTATAAATATCTTGAACGGTACAACTATTTGCACTACAAACCTATGTGTTTATAATTATGACAATTGCAATATGATAAGACATTATAAGAAATAGCAGCGTGTAATATGAATGTGAAGCCACACAATGTTTACTTTTGTAACGTTACCGTTAAAAATAACTGAAAGTGGACGCTGGTGACACTGTAACTGTCACGTTTTGTGGCCTCTTACGTTAAAAAGTAAATGGATATAAAAGTAAGCCAGAACGGGTAATAATAATAATTTCAGTGCTAAGAACGGTCACACATCAGCAATCGTACACAGTAAAAAATGAACAATTGTCGAACATATTGATAAAGATAAAAGACATTTACATTATTATAATTTGATTCAAGGCTGATCCGTTGTGGATGTCCAGATATGTTATGGTCGCGGGCAAGGAGTTTAATGTCTGTTATTAACGTGCATCAGAATGTTATTATTTTTCTGATTGTTTACTTTTTCCGTTTATTACGTTTGTGGGCACTGGATGCATTCTGAATATACATCAATACAAAATTAAAGAGATAGAAAATTAAAGATTTCAGTCAAGTCGAAAAACAGCGTTTGTATCACATGATTTTTGTTAAATTTCCGTAATGTATTTACTCACATTTTACTAATTTGAAAACATTTTTTTTTAAATCGCATATTTGTTTGTTTTCGAATAATCGTAGTACCCGTGACTGCTGTGTTTGTCCATCAGGGGGCGCTGCTCCTTCATCTCAGCCAGCGGCTAATGCTAATGCTAACTAGCTCACGATGGCCGGACAGGAGGATCCCGTGCAAAGGGAAATTCATCAAGACTGGGCGAACCGTGAATATATCGAAGTGATCACCAGCAGCATTAAGAAAATAGCCGATTTTCTCAACTCCTTTGGTAAGATGGAGAATCTGCGGCTTGTCGTTTATTTTTAAATAATTTAATACGCTGTTTCCTCACGCTAGCATGCTAATCGAGAACATTGGGTCACAACTTCGACTGCGTAACGTGGAAAAATATGTGGGATATATCAGTTGTTTTGTTTTAAATGTCGTTTAGAAGTAATAACATAATAAGTGAATATATATGTTGAAGAAGTAGTTTATCAGGCATTCAGGCAGTGCAGTGACCAGGAAAAACACGGAGGGCGTTGGGTTGGGTTGGTCTAATGTTTCAGATTTGCACTTTTAAGGATTAATAATTAGTTATATGCTTGTTTAATTTGCTAGTTTACCAATAAGTATATATTTCAGTAGTTATATACACATTTTTGCTTCTGGTCAAACAGGGTGCATTAAAGACTAATGCAGTTTGTTTTGATAAACCAGACCCAATTTCAGTGCTGGTACTGTAATATCAATAATTTAACGAAAACGTCATTTATTTATAACAATTATGGAGTATATTTGATAAATATTTGATCTTTATAATTATTATTTAAAATATAAAGTTTCATTAGATAGTAACTTAAGTAATTATATTATTTATTTGATCCTTATTCCTAGGTATATTATAAACGTTTTGGTCTATTCATTATCATTATTATTTTGCTTATTCTTTTAAACAATATTTTAAAGATTATTGCATGATGCTTGTGACAGAGGACATTGACGTTTCTTGTATGTGTCCTAATAAAAGATGTTTCTGTATTTATTACATTTTTCAGATATGTCCTGCAGGTCCCGTTTAGCCACTTTGAATGAGAAGCTTACTGCTTTGGAGAGGAGGATTGAGTACATTGAAGCCAGAGTATGCTTTAAGTCAAAAACAAGATTTTACTGGACCTTCTTGTTTTAATTTGCTTGAAATAAAGCCGATTTTTTCTCTGTTTTGTCTTTTAAGGTCACAAAAGGGGAAACCTTGACTTAGACATCATCCTGGGTCGGTGCAGAAGATGATGGCTATGAACTCTCACCTCATGTCTTTTTCGTTTACTTCAATTATTCAAACAAAGTTTCTATTGGTTGGCTGTGGTTGATTTCAGTATGGGACCATTGTGATGCTGTCTTTGCTGTAAGCAGATATGTGTTTGCCTCATTTCATGCCTGAGGTTATACTGTCTCTGGTCCTTTATTTTTTTTTAATCTGTTAGGCAACGTGTTACTGTCTCTGTGGTGCTTGCTAATGCAAACAGATCAGTGTCGTATATCGTTTTCTTCTGGTCTGCTATTAAACAACTGTTGAACTCTCCTTGCAATATATTAACGGTCATGCAAATGTAAACTGAAAATACCATGGATAAATAGACATTATGCCTTTATTTTTATTTTTTTATTAATAGCTAATAATAGTTTGGATTTGCCCTTGTGTTTTACAAGTCTGTCCTCTTGTTAAATTACAAAAATGTGTGTTTGAAGTACATTGCTGCCTGCTGTACATTTATCATGCAACAAACATCTTTTCAGAAAATGCCAGTGAGAGGCGGATGGAGAGCACTAAAGTGCCAATCAGACTGTTTTTAAAGTGTTACGTGTTTTTCTGTATTTACACAATTTTATGTCTTAGTGTCTGTTAAGATGTTTTTGTGGTTAAACATTCAATAAAATAAAATAAACCATTTAAACAGTCATGTTTGTGGTTAAACTAATGCATTTACTATCAATATTTGTACAAAATATGTTTGTTAATTTAATTATTTTTGCGATGGAGATGACTTGTAAAAAAGGTTGCAATTAATTTGTGTATACAGAGAAAGACGATCAGAAAATATTGACTAATGGACAGGTGCTATGTTTTTTTTTCCCAGCTTGTTTTTAATTGATATTGATGTATTGATTTTGAAAGACTTCACAAGACTAAAAACTCTTGTTTTCATAGATAAATTAATTCAGATAATCATGATTTTATTATAAGAAGTATCATGCCATTTTGTGATGTTTCTATAACCTATAATGAATCAAAAATATTAAACTAAAAGCTGTATGTTTAAATCCTACACATGCCAACAGTTATTGAAGGAATAAACCTTTTTAAAGTATGGGTTAAAACTAATCTCTTTTCTAAATCTTTTTCATTATTATTTTTTCTTCAAATCATAACATCAGCATTAACGTGAATATTTATATAACAAATATAATCCTAAAAATGTCTATGTAACAATACAAATTCTACAGTATATAAAGGGTGAAGAGAATGTGGAACATAAAAAAAGATCATTTGAGAAATCCAAGACATTCTTGTCCAGACAGTAGAAATAAAAGGTATAAGCAAAATGGTTTGGTAACATTCTACAAAATATCTTATTTTGTGTTCCACACAGATTCTGCCATTCTAGCTCAAAATCGTTGCTTTAGTGTCAAGTGCATTTCTAGCTGACAAAAATGCATTTGCTCTGATTTTCAGTAATATCTATCATTATTTGTTTCCGTCCTGATTTATTTGTTCATTTATTTACTCCAATTGAAGGCCCTATAACCCAGCAGAACATTCATGGGAGGATTTGTGCTGGATAAGTCCAGGGCTGAATGTGAACCCCATTCCAGCCCTGCCTACATGCTGAAAAATCCCCTTGCAGGAAGTATAATTCCCTTCCTAAATAATACAATCAGTGAATAAAAGCATAAAATAAAACATCAAATTAAGATGTACATAAAAAAACATAAAAACGTAAATTCAGATGTATCTCGGAAGCACTTTTCACAATGAATATAATTCCAAAGAAACATGTTGAAATGATAAAAAACTGTAACAATGCGTCGACAGATGAGCTGGAGCCACCTGTAAGTCACGCTGTAGACTTGAAAAATAATCTGTTGATCAAATTTAGAGTGCACTGTATTGATATTACTAAATTACTATCTAAATTACTAAGAAACCAACAACCATAAAAGTTATTTTATTTTATTCATTTTTTTTGGTGGTGGTGGTGGTGGGACATGGGGGTTCTAGCAAATTTGCAGCATATACAATTTCATAAAATTAGCATAGCGCCTTACTTGTTTGATTTGAATTATTTTCACATTAATTTGTCTAATTAATGAGCAACTGACAGGTTGACATTGTCTGCATGCTTTATGTAGTAATGAGCAAACGTGTATCTAATGAAGAGACTATAAAGTATAATGTATTCCACATTTTTTATTTTGTTAAGATCTTGTGTTTCTAAAGTGTAATGGTACAGGTGTTTATATGTTACTTTTACAAAACTACCTTCCTTCTTTTAGTATTTGCTCCAAATCTTTCATCTGTTAAAGTGAATATAGCTGTACATGTCTCACGATCTGTGTTCACCTTCATGATTGACCACACAATACTTAAAATTAATAGTTTGTGGTCTTATGACCATTTCCTAATTCACTCTTTGTGAGACTCATTCAGTCTCTTTCTCACACTCGCTGTAATGGAGTTGTTCATCTTCATAGTTTTTCTGCTCCTGATGGAGGTTCAGTCTTACAGTAAGTGATGTCTATTGTTTAATTTTGATTAAATACTGTATGTCCACATTTGTCTAACATATTTCAGCATTTGTGTTCAGTATGTTTTAGTAATACTGCACACACTGGATCCTAAAACGTCTCTGCTTTTTATAGGTGTGTTAGTTTACATTAGCCATGTCATGAAAATTCATTCCCTTTACTGCAATAACCTGATTAAACATTTGAGTTCCTAGAAATAAGAAGCTTATATTAATTGGACTTGGTTTTATAAACATCCTTGCAATATCCACTGTAATATTCATCTACATCTGCACATGTTCGTATGAAAGTAATTCTGGGTGTTACTTGAATGATAAATTGAGAAAAAAGCAGATATTGAAAATATACATTTTTAGTTGTTGAGACACTGGATTTTTACAATTATTTTATTGTTCCTCGAGGCTCACTTATAATGTTAATAATGTTTTGTGGGTGATGTTTTTATAGCATCAAATAACTAAAACCAAACTTATTAGAAAAATCACTTCAACACACACAAATGTGATAAGAGCTATCTAAATGAAAAATTTACTTTTAATTTGTAAGTAGATTATTGGCTCAAACTAAAATGTCTTATTCATTTCCATGCATCACAATCCTTTTCTCTGATTCTTGTGTCTCTGTTCATGGACATTGCTCCTGCTCTTGTTCAGTCTTCCTTTGTTATTTACCTGTGTTTGTTTTTTCATTTCATCAATAAACTTCACACACTGTAAAGCCTAGTAAGTAATACTCAAAACATTTGCGGTAAATTATTGTCTAAAAATATTTGAGTAAACAAAACATTTTTTTTTAAAGTAAATAAAGCTTAAAATGTTATGACAAGGCGGGGCTGAGAGCCATAGGAGCCAAGCCAAGCCTCTCTTCCATGATCCCACCAAACTCATCACGATGATAATCATATACAACTTACTTCCATTAACAGTATATTCATTCAGATCTTTATAGCTCCGTGCTAGTTAGCAACAGCACACTGGTATGTACTAATGTAGTTCTCAAAAAGACATATAAATATTCAAACATCATGCAGTATATAAAGCCCTTTAAGTTTTGCTTTCCATCCTCAACCTAACCTCAGGTTCTACTCTTCACCATAACAGTAACACTGCAAAACCAACATAACAGAAACATGTAAATCCTAACGTGACACAACATTTAAGTACTAACTTATGTCTCTTTATATTAATCTTGTGTAAAAACACACAAAATAACACTTAATTTCTACATTTATTTTCCTTGTTGGCTGATGCAAAGCATGCTGGGAACTAGAAAACAATCGTTTTATGTGTTCACCTTATTACAACAACATTTTGAGTTTACAGAACTTATTTCAATCCAGTCCAATGAACTTAAATAATTATTTGAGTGAAATTAACTAAGATTTCACTGTTTGGTTTTACACTGCATGTTATGCTGCCTTTAAAGTAATAAATAAATAAATAAATAAATAAATAAATAAAAAATTAATATGAGAATGGCTGATTGATCTGTTTTGTTGCAGAATTTCCTAGAGTAAAAGTATCTCCAGATGTCATAAGAGAGTCCAGCTCAGTGAAGATCAGCTGTGAGACAGATCCACGTGTTTCAGTGATTGAATGTCACTTCTTCATAAACAGAGAAGAGAAGAAAATTAAAAGCAGTTCATCATGTGAGCTGGATCTCACTGGTGCTGAAGTGTTCAGATGGGCAGCTGTAAAATCACCTGAATCACTCAACATTATCTGTTTCTACACAATGACAACTGGTCCCAGCTCATTCACATCATCTCCTGAATCTGATCCTGTCATAGTGACGGTTCGAGGTGAGATATTTCACTGCTGTTCTTCTGTATTAGAAACTTTTATTCCAGTGTTTTTACTGATCATGGATTATTTTACATTATACTGATTCACTTCTAAAACTCATTATTATTTAGTGATGATGATGTTACACCTGCAGGGCACTTTTGGATAGATTGGATAATATTTGTAAAGACCCTTTTAATAGACTGTAAAAGTACATATTACTATTACTTAAGGTTACACATTACTATACTCTAAAGTACTAATATGCATATAATATACTTTAGGAGTGAAGAAGGGACAAAGTTGCGCCTTTAAGATACTGTCCCAGTGACATGCTGTTGTACTCTTAAAGTCATATCACTAAATTCATCAAATCAATTGTTAATACTAATGTTTGTGTTGTTGTGTACCCTCCAAAACTACACATTACTGGACAGCAAATATTTGTATTATTATTTGAGGATCGGTTTCTCCAGCAAGCAAGCTTTGCTTTAAAGTTTGATAATAATGTAAAATGACTCTCTATAATGCTGATAAATTGTCATCAAGTTTGATAATAATGTAAAATGACTCTCTATAATGCTGATAAATTGTCTCTGCAGTTTCAACATCAACCACCACTGAACAAACAACTACAACAGCAATGAAAACCTGTGAGTGATTGAGTTTATAAATCAGTTATTCTTACTCCATTCTGAATGTCCTCAAAATGAGAATCATTCTCTCCAGTTCATGATTTGTTAAATATTTTCTATAATATAGATCACCACATGTCTTTTCATCAGCATTAACTGTGATGTCCACTTCTGAAACTACAACATACAGTAAAACTGGTAAATTGCTAATCTGTTTTCTGGTTATTCTACATTAAATTTGAGAAATCATTTATTTTTAAAAACTGATTGCCCTTGCAATGTTATTTTTATATTAGCAGATCTCCAAACCAAGATAAGCCTGCCAACCAGTACAGAAAAGGAAAAAAGAAAAGTTCATCCACTCCTTCTTGATGGTAAAAGTCACTGTGTAGAATTAATATGTTGGATTCAAAAAGTTCAAATATACCTGTGAATTATTTTCAAAGTTTATTGGTACATCAGTATCTCATAGTGGTAGATCCTGAATTATTCTAAATCTTGTTCATTTACCCCCAACACAAAACTGCTTTTGGAAGTCGTGGCCTAATGGTTAGAGGGTTGGACTCTCAATCGAAGGGTTGTGAGTTCTAGTCCCGGGCCGGCAGGTATTGTGGGTGGGGGGAGTGCATGAACAGCTCTCTCTCCACCTTCAATACCACGACTTAGGTGCCCTTGAGCAAGGCATCGAACCCCCAACTGCTCCCCGGGCGCCGCAGCATAAATGGCTGCCCACTGCTCCGGGTGTGTGCTCACAGTGTGTGTGTGTGTGTTCACTGCTCTGTGTGTGTGCATTTCGGATGGGTTAAATGCAGGGCACGAATTCTGAGTATGGGTCACCATACTTGGCTGAAAGTCACTTTCACTAATCTGAATATTTGTAAGAACTAAAACCTTAAAATTTTTCATCATTTTCACCTAAGAGCCTGGCACATTAGATGATACATGTATAAATAGGGCATATTTTACTCCTAGTGTATTGTGTATGAAGGTTAGATCCGATCCATTCTGTCATCTCTGTAGTAAATCTGCAGTAGGCTCTTATTTGCATGTTCTGGAAATGTTTGGTTTTTTTCTTTTTGGACTTTTGTAAGTCCTGCTATTCAAATATTTTACACCTGGATATACCTCAATACCTTCTGCTTTTTCTGCTGTTAGATGACTCTGCTCTCAAGTTGAACTCTCTTCAAAATAGGATTTCATGAGCAGTG
The DNA here is from genome assembly GCF_023724105.1 of Carassius gibelio. Taxonomy (NCBI): domain Eukaryota; kingdom Metazoa; phylum Chordata; class Actinopteri; order Cypriniformes; family Cyprinidae; genus Carassius; species Carassius gibelio. The sequence goes on from NC_068406.1 coordinate 11,044,389, forward strand.
AGCACTGCTGCCAAAAACACTATTTTAGAACCATCCAACCCTGCAACTTTAATTCTATTATCCTACTTTAGATGCATTGTTTTGCTGGAAGGTACAACCACAAAGGTCAACGGCGCAAGTGACAAGACTATTCAGAACTGGGCTATAATTGCAAAGATATTATTAGATAAGCTAAAATGTTGGCATTGTAACTGTGTAGACCTGATTAATTGTTCCCCCTTTATATATATGAACAATTATCATGGCATCTACAAACCCGATTCCAAAAAGTTGGGACACTGTACAAATTGTCAATAAAAAAGGAATGGAATAATTTACAAATCTCATAAACTTATATTTATTCACAATAGAATATAGATAACATATCAATTGTTGAAAGTGAGACATTTTGAAATGTCATGCCAAATATTGGCTAATTTTGGATTTCATGAGAGCTACACATTCCAAAAAAGTTGGGACAGGTAGCAATAAGAGGCCGGAAAAGTTAAATGTACATATAAGGAACAGCTGGAGGAACAATTTTGCAACTTTTTAGGTCAATTGGCAGCATGTATGTTTATAAAAAGAGCCTCTCAGAGTGGCAGTGTCTCTCAGAAGTCAAGATGGGCAGACGATCACCAAATCAACCAATGCTGCAGCGAAAAAAAAAATTGTGGAGCAATATCAGAAAGGAGTTTCTCAGAAAAAAATTGCAAAGAGTTTGACATTATCATCATCTACAGTGCATAAAATCATCCAAAGATTCAGAGAATCTGGAACAATCTCTGTGTGTAAGGGTCAAGGACGGAAAACCAAACTGGATGCCCACGATCTTCTGGCCCTTAGACGGCACTGCATCACATACAGGAATGCTACTGTAATGGAAATCACAACATGGGCTCAGGAATACTTCCAGAAAACATTGTCGGTGAACACAATGTGCCATTCGTCATTGCCAGCTAAAACTCTATATGTAAAAAAAGAAGCCATATCTAAACATGATCCAGGAGCACAGACCATTATAAAAAGAAGAGGGGATGCCACACAGTGGTAAACATGGCCTTGTCCCAACTTTTTTGAGATGTGTTGATGCCATGAAATTTAAAATCAACTTATTTTCCCCTAAAAATTATACATTTTCACAGTTTAGTATGTCATCTATGTCACTTTCTATGAAGCCTGTATTTATAATAGATTATGAGGGTATATTTAAGGCATTATAATGATATATATAATAATAAAACCTTATAATATGTTGTATCATCCCATGAAAATTCACAAGATCCGTTTTAATATATTATAATATTTACTTATTTGTGGTTATAGCTTTTAAGAGTATGATGATTTATAACACAATGAACATGTTGCATCCACTTTTACAGTGGATAACACTTTTCATAGCTATAATGTATTATAAGTCTCATGTCTTGACATTTTTCTGATGCTACTTAAATCGGTAAAAGTCCACTTATAAGTGGTAATAATAATATTAATATATTTTTTTCTCTCAAACAGCCATTAGATTTGCTTTGCGCTATTTTAATTGTAATATCAGTTTATGTTGATGGTACCCTTTATACAGCTGTTGATAAGTAACTCTGTAACTACATATCAACTAGCGGACATTAGAGTATTAGTATATCAGCTACTGTAAATATATTTTTAACACTTTATTTTGATGCTCAACCAACAGATAAACTGACTATAAGTGTCTTTGCAAGTATGTCTTACGTATTCCACCATATTAGATTCTACCATTCTAGAGAAAACTAATACTTTAATGAGAGTTAATTGACATGTAGTTGAAAAGTTGTTTATAGTCGATTGATTAAGGGGACAATCAAAATAAAATATAACCATATAAAACATTGTTTTTATTTTTTCAGTTGGAGTATTAGGCTTTCATTAATGAATTAACATTAGCTGCACAGAAACACTCAAATAACACTCAACATCTAACCACTCACAAGCTGAAGTAAGATACTGTGCAGATCTTAAACAATGTCAAGATATGATACACTCAATTATACTGTAAATGAAGTAGATTTAATATGGTGTTCATTGTGTGTTATAAATAATCATACTCTTAAACATGAAACTGGAAATACATAAGTATTATTATGATGTATTATAATTGTTGTTATGATTATTCATGAGTTGATATAATATATTATAAGGTGTTTTATAATGCATTATGCATTCATTATAATGCCTTAAGAATACCCTTATAATTTATTATAAATACGGGCTTCATATAAATTGATACCAAATATTGAAATTTGAAACATCCACATCACTGCATTCTGTTTTTATTTACAATTTGTACAGTGTCCCAACTTTTTTGGAATCGGGTTTGTATTTGTATATATAATTCAGCAGAGTTTTGATTTAAATTCTTGTTATAGGAAATTAAATTCAAATAAAAATGTTAATTAAAAAAAAAAAACATAAATTCACATATATTTTCATGTAATGTTTTATAGTCATGTGGAACCATTTTACGTTAAATCATGAAAAACCAAAAGAAAAAAAATATTAAATCAAATAATTAAATCATTTTTTCTTTTGACAGGCTCATGGCTTTCAGTAGTGCTGGTTTTCACTGGTATTGGTTTATTTCTGTCTGGACTCATAGGATTCGTCTGTCTGTGCCGCTTTAGCAGTAAGTACAATGTACAAGTTTATTTGTGCATAAACTGAACTCCATGATACAGTAACATATGACAATAAAGTCTGTATCTCTGCAGGTTCTGTTGATGTTCTCACAGAGGTGAACTACGTCTCCTGCCAGATGGACACTACATCTCTTTTAACTTGATCTGTGTGTTCCGCAAAACATGGATGACCTTTTTACTTTCTTCACTTGTTGCCTCTGAAGAACAAAAATGTGTACAGAAAGATAATACAGCATAAATAAACTGAATTCATATTCTGATCAGCAGGCCAGACAGAATCTGTGAATTAAGATTTTGGGAGAAAATACATTTTATATGGGTGAAATATGTTAAATGTAACTGAAAGCATCTTAGAGTCATCTGTGGGGTTCAGTGATGCTGAATCAGTCTCTTTTAAAGAAAATTTAAATCGAATTAATGTAGTTTTTAAAATACTTTTTAAATCATATTTAACGTTTCAAGCAACCAGAATGAAACACATACATACTAAACATGAATATGAATACTTAAGCAATTCAATAATTATTAAAAGACATACACAATATTTTAATTAGAAACATGATAGTCAAATGTGTGGGTTACATATAAATTAATATGGACTTAAGCAATGGACTGATATTCATTTATAAGTCTTTTTGAGTTCATTTTGGTGCATCTACATCTATAAAAGGTTTCTGTCCCATTCTCTGACATAAGGATGTTCTGTGGAGACCAGAGGTTAAAAGGTCCCCTTAAGGCTGGTTCACACGGCAGGATAATTAGGCCGATTTTAGCCCCGATTCACCCCTTCCGACAATCTTAGGATGCTCCGATTATCGTGGTGTGTTAAGACTGCTCTCCTCTGCTCGGAAGAATGTCGGGACCGCTCCGATCTCAAATCGGGGGTATCCAACATGTTGGATTTCTTCTCGTGTGTGGTGTCCCCCGAGGACAAACAATCACGCAGCCTGTGGACTGTGGTGTGTAGCCAATCAGAAAGCGAGGTGACAAGGCAGTGATAGTATCGGGAAACAAAATCAAAACAGCCGGCGTATATAATATAACAAATACAAATAAAGTCGATGGGCATAACTACATCCACAACTGCAGTCCACCAGAGTACATGGAAACGAATATATGAACGTTTATTTCAATGGTTATTAATCTGTGTAGTACGTAACAATATTTCTATTAGATAAAACAACAACTTATCTCCATATTATGATATAGCAAGTATAGTCCATGCTCGCGTTGTCTCCACATCTTTGACCATCGCCTTTTCTTGTTTCTCTTATGTTTTTTTTCTGTTAAAAACAAAGCACAAACTATGGCCACTGCATCCTCTTCGTCCGCCATGATTGTTTACTCTAAAGTCACGTTTGATCTCGAGGGATTTTGCGAGATTTCCCGTCTGACCTGGGAATGCTCGGGAGTCAAATCGGTTCGTGTGTGATGTGTTGATATTGCCGTGTGGCTGCACACCACACACTGAACGACCAAAACTGTTAGACCCGGATTTTTTGTCGCTGTTTGTGGGGTCTCTCATATTTGGAAAATCAGCCGACAATTTTTAAATCGTCCCGTGTGAACCAGGCCTTAGGAATTTCAGTCTGGTTTTTCGAGGTGGGGGGATGTCAATCCAACGATCTTGTGATCATAATTTCATGGGTTTACATGTGATGGTTAGGCTGTGCATCTCTTTGACCATCAATCATTTTCCGAATTGCAATTGTCCATAATTGTTCTAATGGTGTTAATGTTGAAAGCTGTTTTGTGAAAGAGTTACTGTTACTTTTACAAAACTACCTTCCTTCTTTTAGTCTTTGCTCCAGATCTGTCATCTGTTAAAGTGAATATAGCTGTACATGTGGTCTCACGATCTGTGTTTACCTTCATGATTGACCACACAATGCATCAATAGTTTGTGGTATGATATACCATTTCCTAATTCACTCTTTGTGAGAGTTTCATTCAGTCTCTTTTCTCACACTTGCTGTAATGGAGTTATTCATCTTCATAGTTTTTCAGCTCCTGATGGAGGTTCATTCTTACAGTAAGTGATGTCTATTGTTTAACTTTCATTAAATACTGTATGTCCACATTTGTCTAACATATTTCAGCATTTGTGTTCAGTATGTTTTAGTAATACTGCACACACTTTAACCTACAACGTCTCTGCTTTTTATAGGTGTATTAGTTTACATTAGCCATGTCATGAAAATTCATTACCTTTACTGCAATAACCGGATTAAACATTTGAGTTCCTAGAAATAAGAAGCTTTTATTATATATTTTTTATTATTATAGACAATGGATCATGTCACATGTGTATCTATGTGCGCACCAGGAGCACCTCGTGTATCTGCGCACATCCGACGAATAAAGCTTTTTTTGTCTCAATCTAAAATGTCCCATTCGTTTACATGCATCATGATCCCCGTCTATGATTCTTGAGTCTCTGTTCATGGACATTGCTCCTGCTCTTGTTCAGTGTCCCTTCACTTACCTGTGTTTGTTTTCTCGTTTTGCCCCCCAAAAAAAACACAATCATTTGGATCCACCTCACTTTGTCTGTGTCCCAGCATGACAGAATGAAGCAAACAAGGCTAAATAACAAAGGAACACTGAGCAGGAGCAAGACCAGAAATCTAAGACAGGAGCATCAACAACAAAACATGAGGGGAACAAGGTCACAAACAAGACAGAGCTACAAACTAATATTCTTTGAACAGAGACATAAGAAACACAGACAGGGATCATGAAAACATGGTGGGTAGGTTTTATAACCAAGTACAGAAGTTCTCAGGCAGATGTCTAGAGCCTCAAACACTGCACATTTTACATGTCTTCTGACACAATCATTTTATAAAATGTAGGATATGTAAGTAATGAAACATGATGTTTTACAAAGACTTCCTATATGCAAAATTGATTTATCATGTAATGACGCCTTTAAAGTAATAAATAAATAAATAAATAAATATAAGAATGACTGATTGATCTGTTTTGCTGCAGAATTTCCTAGAGTAAAAGTATCTCCAGATGTCATAAAAGAGTCCAGCTCAGTGAAGATCAGCTGTGAGACAGATCCACGTTTTACAGTGTTTAAATGTCACTTCTTCATAAACAGAGAAGAGAAGAAAATGAAAAGCAGTTCATCATGTGAGCTGGATCTCACTGGTGCTGAAGTGTTCAGATGGGCATCTGTAAAATCACCTGAATCACTCAACATTATCTGTTTCCACACAATGATACATGAGCTAGGTTCAATCATATCATCATCTAATTCTGATCCTGTCATAGTGACGGTTCGAGGTGAGATATTTCACTGCTTTTCTTCTGTATTAGAAACTTTTATTCCAGTGTTTTTACTGATCATGGATTATTTTACATTATACAGATTCACTTCTAAAACTCATTATTAGTTATTGATGATGATGTTACACCCGTAGGGCACTTCTGGATAGATTGGATAATATTTGTAAAGACCCTTTTAATAGACTGTAATACTACATATTACTACTTATGGTTACACATTACTACTCTAAGGTACATATAATATACTTTAGGAGTGAAGAAGGGACAAAGTTGCGCCTTTAAGATACTGTCCCTGTGACATGCTGTTGTACTCTTAAAGTCATATCATTAAATTCATCAAATCAATTGTTAATAATAATGTTTGTGTTGTTGTGTACCCTCCAAAACTACACATTACTAAAGGACAGCAAATATTTGTATTATTATTTGAGGATCGGTTTCTCTTGCAAGCAAGTTTTGCTTTAAAGTTTGATAATAATGTAAAATGACTCTCTATAATGCTGATAAATTGTCTCTGCAGTTTCAACATCAACCACCACTGAACAAACAACTACAACAGCCATAAAAACCTGTGAGTGATTGAGTTTATAAATCACTTATTCTTACTTTATTCTGAATGTCCTCAAAATGAGAATCATTCTCTCCAGCTCATGATTTGTTGAGCATTTACTATCTATATGGTACAGCATCACACATTTCACAATGTCTTTTCAACAGTATTATGTGTAATGTCCACTTCTGAAACCACAACATACAGTAAAACTAGTAAGTTGCTAATAATAGCTTTTTTTGGTTATTTTAGATTAAATCTGATAGATAATTTCCTTATTAAAACTGATTGCCCTTGCAATGTTTTTTTTTTTTTTTTTATATATATATAAGCAGATCTCCAAACCAAGATAAACCTGCCAACCAGTACAGGAAAGGAAAACATTAGTAAGTTCATCCACTCTTCCTTGGTGGTAAAAGTTGCCTGTGTATAATTAATATGTTCGATTGAAAAGTTTAAATATAGCTGGGAATTATTTTCAAAGTTAATTGGTACATCAGAATCTGTAAGTAAGCAGTTCCTGAATAAAAGCAGTAAACACAGGTAATTCAACAACAGTCTCATGATTATGCTGCTTAACAGAAGAATGTCAGAAAATAGTGAAGGTCAGAATACACTACATGATTTTTGCCCAGATTTACAGTCTGGATACATTGATGCTAGTTGGCTAAAGCCAGAGCAAATTTGTTTCGACAGATTTCATAGTAAATCAATGGTCACTTCATTTTTTTTAGTTTCAGTCTGAGGATATCAAACATGTGTCCCAGTTCAGAGGGTGTATCCTTCGAAGGACACTGAATTTAAAGTCATGTCTTCAAGGGCTATGAAGGTCAGGCTGTGTGTTGTTAAATGTGACCCTGGAGCTTAGATCACTAGGGTATATTTGTAGCAATAGCCAAAAAAACATTGTATGGGTCAAAATTATAGATTTTTCTTTTATGGCAAAGATAATCAGGACATTAAGTAAAGATCATGTTCCTTGAAGATATTTTGTAAATGTCCTACTGTAAATATATCAAAACTTATTTTTTTATTAGTAATATGCATGGTTTTCTCAGTACTTAGATTTTTGTTTTGCACCCTCAGATTCCAGATATCCAAATAGTTGGATCTCAGCCATATATTTCAATCTTCTAACAAACCATACATCAGCGGAAAGTTTATTTATTCAGATGATGTATAAATCTCAGTTTTGTGGCCCAAGGTCACAGATGGGATTATCTAGCACAGATCCCTGCATTTCAGCATCACAGGCCCCTACTTTTTTACATCCCTTAGGAAAACTTTCACATCATAGACATGGGTTGTTTTAGGCTTTCTCCTTATTTTTATATTTTATACAGCCATCAATTAGTGCTGAAAAAAATTGGCGCGCTGGTGGAAACAACACGAGACTGCACTACTGCGACTGTCAAGAGTGGCTTGACTGTGTTTATTGTCCCGCCAGCTGCAGTATGGTGCATGCCGTTAGCACAGCTGAACAGTTCTGCGTTCAAATACACGCAATAGGCTTAAACTAGCCGCAAAGCACCTGCAAAAGTAATTACCATAAATGTGTTGGGAGAAATAAGAAGAAGATATTTGAATTATTTATTAATTAAAAAATAATAATAATCTGAGTCGGTGTCACAAGGATGAAGTTGCAACCTTGACTCTCCATCTCTTCATTATATACGCACCTTTAGAGAGAAGTGCATGTTTAGATTAAGATTATCATTATAATAATAATGTAAAATGACTCTCTATAATGCTGATAAATTGTCTCTGCAGTTTCAACATCAACCACCACTGAACAAACAACTACAACAGCAATGAAAACCTGTGAGTGATTGAGTTTATAAATCAGTTATTCTTACTTTATTCTGAATGTCCTCAAAATGAGAATCACTCTCTCCAGCTCATGATTTGTTGAGCATTTACTATCTATATGGTATATCATCACACATTTCACAATGTCTTTTCAACAGTTTTAAGTGTAATGCCCACTTCTGAAACCACAACATACAGTAAAACTAGTAAGTTGCTAATAATAGCTTTTTCTGGTTATTTTAGATTAAATCTGATAAATAATTACCTTCTTAAAACTGATTGCCCTTGCAATGTTATTTTTATATTAGCAGATCTCCAAACCAAGATAAACCTGCCAACCAGTACAGGAAAGGAAATGAGTAAGTTCATCCACTCTTTCTTGATGGTAAAAGTTGCCTGAATTAATGTTTTATTTAAAAGTTTAAATATAACTGTGAATTATTTTCAAAGTTAATTGGTACATCAGAATCTGTAAGTAAGCGATTATGTTGCTTAACAGAAGAATGTCAGAAAATATAGTGAAGGCCAGAAAGCACTACATGATTTTTGATCAAGATTTACAGTCTGGATACATTGATGCTAGTTGGCTAAAGCCAGAGCACATTTGTTTCAACAGATTTAATAGGAAATCAATGGTCACTTAATTTTTTTAGTTTCAGTCTGAGGATATCAAACATGTATCCCAGTTCAGAGGCTGCATCCTTCGAAGGACACTGAATTTAAAGTCATGTCTTCAAGGGCTATGAAGGTCAGGCCGTGCGTTGTTAAATGTGACCCTGGAGCACAAAACCAGTCTTAAATCACTAGGGTATATTTTTAGCAATAGCCAAAAAAAAAAAAAAAAACATTGTATATGTCAAAATTATTGATTTTTATTTTATGCCAAAAATAAATATGAAATTAAGTAAAGATCATGTTCCTTGAAGATATTTTGTTAATGTCCTACTGCAAATATTTAAAACTTAATTTTTGATTAGTAATATGCATGGTTCCCCGAAGGGAACGAGACGCTGCGTCCGAAAACTCTATGGGAAGGCCCTTCAGCGTGACCAGCTCTGAATAATATGTGTAATCAGTCTCATTAATGGGTGTGATGACACAGGCGGGTGATGTAGTGACCAGGAAGCAAGTAGCGTTCAGGCTGTATGTTTTTCCTGCCCGTGAGAGAAAAATATATTGGGGTAGGGACACACGCAGTGTGTTGTCTGCTTGAGAGCGAAGCACGCAGAATCAGCTCTCGAGGGGAGTTGATGGGCCACGATGCGACTGTTTGTTACTGCTTTGTTTCACTCTCAGAAGGTTCTCTTTGATGAGGGAGCCTTCACTAGCATTTTCTCATGGTGGCGGTCATGCTTTCGCCGAGGCAGAGCGGTGGCTTTGCTCGCAGGTTTCACTTTCGCAATGCTCCTCCTCCCTTTTCCCGAGGAGATTGACACGGAAGGCGTCGAGGAGCTCGCAGTTGCACACACATTTGTTGCATAAACATCAGTTGCACAAGCATCAGTTACAAAATCATATTATGCCTAATATTATAATGAGCAGCATCAATGAGGAGCGTAGTTTGCGCAGTCGTTAGGTGGCCATATGCGCTGTTCATATGGGACAAGTCCCAGCCAGGATTTTAATAATGCCTAAAATATGCAGGTTTTGGCTATTTGCACTGAGCAGGTTGATCGTGGTGTAACATTCACTAGAGTTATAAAGAACAGAGCAGACGGTTCCTTATGCTTTCAAAACGCCTTCACGTGTTTGTTCGTTCATTTGACTTGAAGCATTGTGGCGCACTTTGTTTAGTTTTATTTTGGGATATGTGCGCAGTGACGCTTCAAGTCAATCGAACGAACAAACACGTGCACATATTTGCATCGCTTTGATCGTTCCCTCTAGATCTCACCTTCTCACACACAGCCCCACGACTGGTCGATTATGTACAATACCTGCATGTTATTGGTCAAACTGCTCTGGATATTTTAGGCAATATTAAAATCATGGCCGGGACATGTCCTGTATGAACGGCGCATATGGCTACCCTATGCAGTCGGCTCTCTGTAAAATTAAAGGGGCTGATTGTGCTTCTCAACTCTCGCCAGGCACGCTCCGAGGAGTGTCTCCGTGCTTGTAATCTTGTGATTCCGGTCCTGCTGTTGCTGAGGCAGGCGGGACTAAGTTTGTGGGGATTGGACATGATCTGGCGGATGGGTTAGAGATGGTTCTTCCTATCTCCACCTGCATTCCCTAGATCTAGAGCTCATTTTCGAGGCTCGGAAGCCCGGGCTGCACTTTCTTCCCCTCGCTGCTGCAGCTATTTATCTCTGAGGAAATTAATATTGTTTTTGTGATTAAATGGTTCGCATTTTTAGTTTTTGATGTGAATCATATCACACCAGACCGTGTTTACTTGTCAGGGCCCAGTCCGACAACACAGCACCGACAACACAGCAGTGGTCTCTTACATCAACCACTCTCTGCTCTGCGCTCACACCGTTTATACAAACTAGCGCACCATATTCTTGTGTGGTCCCAGTGTGAACTCCTCTCACTAAGAGCAGTCTAGATTCCTGGGCTTCTGAATATGGGAGCAGACAGGCCTGGGGAATGGAGGCTTCACCCCAAGGTGGTGAAGCAGAAATGGAGAATATTTGGTCAGGTGGGTCTGGAGTCGGGAGTCGGTGTCACAGGGATGAAGCTTCCGATCCTTGACTCTCCATCTCTTCATTATAGACGCACCTTTAGAAAGAAGTGCATATTTACAGATTAAGATTATCATTATAATAATAATGTAAAATGACTCTCTATAATGCTGATAAATTGTCTCTCTTCAGATTCAACATCAACCACCACTGAACAAACAGCTACAACAGCCATGAAAACCTGTGAGTGATTGAGTTTATAAATCAGCTATTCTTACTTTATTCTGAATGTCCTCAAAATGAGAATCATTCTTTTAAGCTCATGATTTGTCTAGCATTTACTATGTATACTGTATATCATCACACATTTCACAATGTCTTTTCATCAGTATTAAGTGTAATGTCCACTTCTGAAACCACAACATACAATAAAACTAGTAAGTTGCTACTAATAGCTTTTTCTGGTTATTTTAGATTAAATCTGATAAATAATTTCCTTATTAAAACTGATTGCCCTTATTTTTTTATATTAGCAGATCTCCAAACCAAGATAAACCTGCCAACCAGAGCAGCAAAGGAAACCATGAGTAAGTTCATCCACTCTTTCTTGATGGTAAAAGTTGCCTGAATTAATATGTTTTATTTAAAAGTTTAAATATAGCTGGGAATTATTTTCAAAGTTAATTGGTACATCAGAATCTGTAAGTAAGCAGTTCCTGAATAAAAGCAGTTAACACTGGTAATTCAACAAAGGCAAGTCTTATGATTATGCTGCTTAACAGTAGAATGTCAGAAAATAGAAGGTCAGAATACACTACATGAACCAGATTTACAGTTACTGGAGTTGGTGTCACAAGGATGAAGCTGCCAATCCTTGACTCGCCATCTCTATAATGCTGATAAATTGTCTCTGCAGTTTCAACATCAACCACCACTGAACAAACAACTACAACAGCCATGAAAACCTGTGAGTGATTGAGTTTATAAATCAGTTATTCTTACTTTATTCTGAATGTCCTCAAAATGAGAATCATTCTCTCCAGCTCATGATTTGTCGAGCATTTACTATCTATATGGTACATCATCACACATTTCACAATGTCTTTTCATCAGCATTAACTGTAATGTCCACTTCTGAAACCACAACATACAGTAAAACTGGTAAATTGCTAATAATAGCTTTTTCTGGATTAATTTATATCAAAATGATAAATAATTTCCTTATTAAAACTGATTGCCCTTGCAATGTTATTTTTATATTAGCAGATCTCCACTCTTTCTTGATGGTAAAAGACAAAGTCACTGTGTAGAATTAATATGTTTGATACAAAAGTTTAAATACAACTGGGAATTATTTTCAAAGTTAATTGGTACATCAGAATCTGTAAGTTAGCAGTTCCTGAATAAAAGCAGTAAACACAGATAATTCACCAACAGTCTCATGATTATGCTTCTTAACAGTAGAAAGTCACAAAATAGTGAAGGTCAGACTGCACTACATGACTTTTGCCCAGATTTACAGCCTGGATACATTGATTCTAGTTGGCTAAAGCCAGAGCACATTTGTTTTCGACAGATTTAATAGGAAATCATATAGCGATGATGGTCACTTCATTTTTTGTTTCAGTCTGAGGATATCAAACATGTTTGATATTTTTGAGCTAATTTTAGAGCACAAAAGCTGTGTCCCAATTCAGAGGCTGTGTCCTTGAAGAACACAGTAATTAACACGTATTTGACCTGATTGACCTGATAGTGTAAACTCTCATGTAGTCGAATGCAAACCACCACTAAAGACCACCTTCTCTCTTCAAACTGATCTGAGTCTTAAACTTTAGAGGATGTATTAATGAAGCATGAAAGCAGATGGGATTTAGACTTTGCAGACTGAATTTATACGTCTGGTTTGAACGTGAAAAAATGACAATGTTCTCTTACCAGTCCTGATTCAAACACAAACTAACACTGAATATATTATTTGATCATTACACACAATAAAATGTAAAAATAAATCACTTCAATTATCAGGTGGACTGATGTATCTACAGTGTCAATATTAAACATGATAATACATATAAACGTATCAAAGTGTTTGTTTTGTTTTGACACAGATATATTGCTGATAGTGCTGGTTTCTATTGGTGTTACTGTAATTTTGTCTGGACTCATGGGACTCATCTGTCTGTGCCGGTTTGCATGTAAGTATTTTAATGTCAGTTTATTTATAACGCACAACAGAAATGTTGGAAGTCGTGGCCTAATGGTTAGAGTCGGACTTGCAATCGAAAGGTTGTGAGTTCGAGTCCCGGGCCGGCAGGAATTGTGGGTGGGGGGAGTGCATGAACAGCTCTCTCTCCACCCTCAATACCATGACTTAGGTGCCCTTGAGCAAGGCATCAAACCCCAACTGCTCCCCGGGCGCCGCAGCATAAATGGCTGCCCATTGCTCCAGGTGTGTGTTCACAGTGTGTGTGTGTGTGTGTGTGTGTGTGTGTGTGTGTGTGTTCACTGCTCTTTGTGTGTGCATTTCGGATGGGTTAAATGCAGAGCACGAATTCTGAGCATGGGTCACCATACTTGGCTGAATGCCACGTCACTTAAAATATGACCAAAGTGACACACAGCAATATAATGCAGTTCAATGATTTATAGTTAAGAAAAGAAGAAAACCAGATGCGCCCATTCAAGAAACTGGAATAGTGAGTATCCCTGCTTTTTAAATCTATAAAATCATGAGTTAACAAATATATTTCTAATATATCATAGTTAATAATGGTGGCTGAAAGGAGCTTGACCTTTGTTACTGGTTGTTATTTAGAGTTGTTCTGGACCTCCAGAGACATATTCTCTGATCACTTCTGTACCAGAAACATCTCAGCCCATATCTGCAGGTAAGAGAACACCATTCTCAGGAAATTATCTCAGATCAATTGAAAACATAGTAGCTCACATCCACAGATAATTATAGTTAGAAACATTGTTCAGAGACCACAGCTTCTCACAGCCATTTCTTCTGCAGATCAGTATTATTAGCCACATCTTCTCTTAAAGGAACAATTCACACCAAATGTTTAAATCATTTACCATAGACGTCTCATAAAAGTACTGCAGACTACTTAAGTTTTATATTCCAAGTCTTCAGTCATTCAAATCATATGAAAATATTTTGCCTTTATCGTGTAGATTGCTGCAGTGTTGATGTATTTTTGGAGGCCAATCCAGGAGTCAGCATTTTTTTTTTTATTATGAAGCCTATAATCCCCAGAAGTTTAAAGCTATAATCATTTAAACTATAAACTATATATAATATATAAGCTATAAACAAGATAAACCATGATTGGATGAATTCAAAGTCACCATTTAGCTTCTGACAGCTCTTTCAGTTTTTTATTAAAAAAAAAAATCAATTTTAAAATTAGTTAATAAATTAAGGCAGTTGAAGCTAATGTTTTAGTAGATGAGTTTACCTGTTCAGTGTTTTTTGCCACTTTTTAGCAACCATCTTTTTCAAGACAAATGAAAGCTTTGACAAAAGGCTCACAAGGGCTTATTTTATGTTGTAGACTAAAGCATGGAAACATCTTGAGCTTGTGTTAACCACAGGCCTTATTTATGGATTTTAACCAAAAAACCCCTTCAAAAAACCCAACGACTTCTGGACAGTGCTAAAATGCTAACTCATTTCTGGGTTTTTGACCTACAAAAATATGTCATCACTGCAGCTCTCTATAGCTCTTGCATCTAATTTACAAATGCACTCATCCAATCATTGTCCAATTTAACATTTGTATTCTTGTTTTGTGTAGTTTTTATTGACTCTGTTTGATCCTCTTCATCATGCTGTTCTTTCAAAGGCCTCGAACATCCAGAGTCACATCAGGACAGCACAGCAGATCCCACAAAACACATTACATCTGTAAATGTTCTTTACCAGCCCTCGGGTAAGGAAATGTTTCTTTGTAATATCATGATTAGGATTTTAATCTCTCCCTTTCTTTTCACTTAAGAGTTATATATATATATAGGACTACTATAAAAACCACTTTGGTTGCGCAAATCGAAACTTCCTCACTAGCACAAAAGCTACAAGCCCACATTTAGGTTCTAAAAAAACTAGCTGCTCAAACACTATTTCCTATGGAGGAAGTGTTGCACAGAATGAGTCTGAGAAGAGATGATTCTGATGTGCAATGTGTCAAAGTTTAAAATATATGTGATAAAGTAAATGACAGAGACCTTGTTCATCCAGGCCAACACATATTTGTTAAATTGATATGACTGGTTTAAAGGGTTCTGCATTGCATTACAGATGTTTTGATCAACAAACAACAGAAACAGGGAAAACCAGAAGAAAAGAAGGTATGTTTGTGTGAACACTTTCACACACCAAACACATATCTGTTCATCTTAAATAACACATTTACTTACTTTCTTTTATTCTGTCTTTCTTCCCTCATAAGAATGTTTATCACCTGTACAGCACGATCCCTGAAAACCAGTTCACTCAAATGCAGACGATCAATCCTACAGTTTAGTGAAGATGTCTTTTTCATTATGTACATGCAATGAAGTATCTTTACTTGCAGACAAACAAATTTTAATTTTCATCATTTATGTAATCTTTATTGAGAGGATCTTCTGTGGCAAGGCCCACTGGACTAATACTTTTTTTTATAATAAGAATAAGTATATTCATGTGTGCTTAATGTTTTATAGAAATTTCATATTTTAAAGAAATTTTTTTTTTTTTTTTTTTTTTTTTTTGTATTTTCAAAATACAAAAAGACAGTAGTTTATTTTGATACATGGAATGGCTAGTGTATTTTGTAGTTTATTTTTACACTTAATATTAAGGTATTTGTCATGATTCTGCCTTCATGTCCTGACTTTTCTCTAGTCTTGAGGCAGGATCATGACAGACCCGTGTTTTGTGTACAAGCACATGGCCTTGTCTTTGGGCCATGTGCTTGTGTTGTCTCGTCCCCTTGCCCCGCCCCCCATGTTATCCTAGTCTTGTCATGATTGCCGTATCTGTGCCACCTGTTGTGTCTTAATTAGTTCCCCTATTTAGATCCCCTAGTGTGCTCTGTCTTTTGTTGGTTCATTGTTCCACACTGTGATTGTTCCACATATGTGTTTCTACTTGTCAGCCTCGTGAGAGTTTATCCTTGTAACCCCCTTTAAGAAGTCTTTGTGTAACCGTGAGTGTTTATTTGTAGTTAGTGTTCTCGTGTTCAGAGTCTTTGTTCATCTTGTTTATTGTGTCTTGTAAAGTTATTAAGTGTCTACCCTAGTCAGTGTTTTCCCCCTCGTGGGTTTTGTTTTCCCCTTTTTGTGATTAATAAATCCTGTGTTTGGTACTTCCTGTCTGCATCGGAGTTCATCCCAACCCCTCCACATAACAGTATTTGGTATTTTATATTAAAATACATTCTGATGTATCTTTGCCCAACCCTGTGTACAGAAACATAGCATGGTATAGAAAATTAATTTTATATTAGTAAAATGTATTACATGTAGCTAAAGTGCCTTCAGATTATACAAAATATTAGATAAATATGCAAGTTATCAAACAAATTGTCATAATGTCCAACTCATTTAATCTGTATTATTTTCTTTGTCAAACTGCAGTCCACTTAATGACCAGTGACTGATCAATACTGCACAAATATATGATTAGCTGATATGACTTTTGCACGCAGTCTTGTATATTAGAAATTCACCAGTGACTGCAGAGCTGCTAATTATTTGCATATTAATTAACGATCAAGGTAATTTCGATTTGTCATGTCATGACCACTTTAACATCGTTTTCGAAAACAATGAATTAAGATGCATCATAAATACATATTTATGGGCAAAATGGTAAAAGGGCATTCCATTAAGTCCCAGGGTGATTTCGCTTGTGATTATATTTAATTTAAATATATATATATTTTCTTTGCTAATCAAAACTATCCTAATCGTGATTTTTTTTTTTTTTTTTCTCGGGGAGATCGTTGTAATCTGCAAACTTCAAAGCAACCTGCTGCAAATGTGTAAAAGTTGCTTCTTTTATGATAGATTTAAAAAGTAGATTTAGAGGTATTTGTTACCAAATAATGTACATTCTCTTACACCCACAATCACACTAAAAACAATATTTTTCACTGGGAATATCTGTCAACCACAGCAGCAGTGTTGTTGTTTTTTTTTTTAAAATAAATTTAACAGGATATGTATTTTTTTACGGTGAAGTGCCATTTGCACTGAAAAAGCAAATGTAAGTCTAAGTAGTCAGATTAAGACTAAAGTTGAGGTTTCTGAACCTTGAAGAACAGCTACATGGACTGCGCTTAGCTGTGACGGCTCATGGCAGCCATTGATATCCAGCACTGGTCCACATGTAAGAAGATAACACTCAGCACATTCTAACACAGTCTTTGACAGTAATATATATCATCTATCTGCAGTAATCCAGACATCACAAAGATGATTTTGTCTCTGTGAACTCATGTTTGGGGGAAGCAAGGCTCTCTGATTTGAGTGTATATTAAACCTAATGGATCAAGGCAGGGGTCAGAGGTCACCTGCTGATCAGGAAGGACAACACTGGGAATAAAATGGCTACCAGTTGTAAATTCAAAACATTTGCTGAGCTGCATTCCATAGCATTCTCCTGTTAAAAAGATATATAAACAGGGTTAGCAAGAGCATAGAGCAAAACTGGTTCACATTAACTTTCTGAGTGTACTTTCTTTCAGCTGTGATGTGGATGAGCATTTTACAGACAGAATGAACGGGGTACTTTAAAATAAAACACTGTATGATAATGCAGTACATAAATGGTAGTTTGAAAATACTGGAAAACTTTACAGTAGTTTAAAGTCTGGTAAGTTTTAATAATACAACATCATGCATTATGTACCTCTGGATGGAAAGGATGACAGGACTTTGGCCGTCTGCGATCCTTTTGAAACTTCAGTCTGTCACACTTCAGAGAATCATTATGTGCTCAGAGGTCAAGGCTAATCATACACATACTCATGCTATAACTTCACATCCTACAAGCAGATGTTTATTTGGTTCATAAAAAGGATATAAATAATCTCAATGGGCTCCATGGTAACTGGCGGGGCAGAGCTACAGTCACATTTATTCTCAACAACCACCATAAACAGGTTACTGCTGGGAATCTGCTGAATTACAAAGGTCCTGAGTAAAAAAATAAAATAAAGATGTGTGATTCTTGTTGACAAAACCTATAGAAGTGGTCACTCACCACATATCTTTAAATATCTTTATCTAATCAATACATTTTAAAATCTGCATTTAAAACAGAATCTAAATATCTTATTATTGCTAATATATATATATTTAAAATACATGTGGAATCTTGTGGAACAATTACTATTGTCTACGTGACATTTAGCAACATAGCACTTGTCAGAAATAAAGAAGTAAGAGACAGAGAAGCACAGATAGATCATGCTATGTTTGCTCTCTCAGATGGACGCATGCATTAAGAGCACAATAACCACATGGGTTAAAACATCTTCCTGCAGAAGAGTGTCAGTTAAATGCGACATGGGTTTGGCTTTCATATAGTTCTATTTGGATGATTTTCATTTAGAAGCGTGAGAATGGTCGTATGTCTAAATCAGAATCAGAATCAGGAAGACCTTTATTGCCAAGTATGCTTGAGCATACAAGGAATTTGTTTTAGTGACATAAGCTTCCAGTACACAGAGACAACAACATATTGCACAAGTGGGCAACATTTAACTGTTCATGAGGTAGATTTCCTGTGGGAAGAAACTGTTCTTGTGTCTGACTGTCCTGGTATTTGCGGCTCTGAAGCTCCGGCCAGAAGGCAAAAGTTCAAAGATGGGTCAACTTGGATGTGAGGGATCCAGAGTGAATTTCTGAGCCCTTTTCCTCTCTCTGGATGTATACAGTTCTTGAAGGGTGAGCAGGGGAGCACCAGTAATCCTTTCAGCAGTCGGAACAGTTCTCTGTAGTCTTCTGATGTCCCAAAGCGGGCCAGCTGGGGCTAGAGGAGTGGTTATGAACAAAAGCGGAGTTTCTCCGCATCTGTAGAGCATCAGCAGCGGATCATTTCAGAAAGCTTACAGCTATAACACCAGCATTAAAAATTTTAATTAAAAACTTTTTTTAATAAGTTAAGCTCAAATCTCACTTTCAGTCAGCAGGAAGTGTTTGAAATACCTTGATACGATAGTGGATTATAATCACCACAAGGCAGACTATTTATAAACGACGCAAAAGACTGTGCATGCTAGGCATTAACATTACCACAGAAAACAGTAAATATGACTGTAACGATATTACAAATCTCTATATTCATCGGGAAGAAGGAGGTGGGAACCGGCGCACAATCAAAACATAATTTTAATATTCAAAAATAAACAAAACAGCACGTCAGCCCCTCACGGCGACTGACGCGCACAAATAAAAGCCAAAACATAAAATAATGTCCCAGGCCTGGTCCTCTCTCGTCCTTCACTATAGTCGCTCCAGTTTTATATCCTTCCATCTCCTACGTGGGACTCGATACTGGCGGTGGGGCGCAGGTGTAGCTCATCTCCAATCACTACACCTGGCCTCACTCCTCGTTCCCACGCCTCTCGGCCCCGCCCCACTCGCCACAATGACCACTTGAAGAAATCAGACGTCAGCTTCTTATTCTCTATCACAATCATGTATTTATTTAGTAACTTATATTATCTGTCATCGTAGTATCGTCTTGAGAGTTTAGCTCCATGTAGCCTATCATAAAAATATAATAATTTTTTTTGTTCGGGAGCTTTTATAAAAATAGAGATATTATCATTCATTCTAAATGTGACGTAAAGGTGACTGTGGCTACAAATAAACAGAAACAGACTCGACTGAATAAGCAGGCTATTTTCATAACGCTTAAGCGTTAAAAATAAATAATATTTTTTTTTTTACTTATTTTGAGTCCTGATAAATGAACTCATTATGATCAATGTATCTCTTATTTTATAATCTCGATGCTTTTGAATTTAAATATTTAACAAAGCATGCAAACAAACGGCCACTTTTATCATGTTCGTTTTGTGATCATTTTCCAGTGATTTATTTCTTGGTTTTCTTCTCTTTGTTGGTGAAATTATGAGGTTATGTGACGTTGTTTCTGAGAGTCGTGTAAAGGCTGTGTTTTAGTGAAGCGCAGTGTACTTCAGGCCCTGAGTGGAAACGCTGTGCTATTCTGGCCTCGGTGCTACTGGCCCGAGGCTATTAGCCCTGCCCGGTGTAGCAGAAATGAGTCGAATCAGACAAATCAAAGAGTCTATCAGAGCTGTGTGCATTGAAACGAGAGCCAAACTCCTCAGGAAGTCATAAATCAGTTCTAGTGCCACAGGAACCAAGCAAGATAACCAACCAACCAACTTGTTCACACAACAGCTTTCAACATTAACACCAATAGAACAATTATTGACAATTTTAATTCGAAGAAGAGATTGTCAAATTTATTGTTCGTGATTGAGATGTAACGCTGGATATCACATGTAAACCCAGGAGATCAAGTTAAATACTTGCATTGACTTCCCCCATCCAGCAGAGCCAGACTGAAATTCCTAAGGGGGAAGGGCTTTAAACCTTTGTCTTCACAGAAAAGTCCCTTTGCCAGAGAATGGCAAAGAAACTGCTTTTTATACATTATGTATGGACCAGAATGAACTCAAAAAGACTTGTAAATGAATCGTTCCATTGCTTAACTCCATATTCATTTATGTGTAACCCACACATTTGACTATCATGTATAATCACTTATTGTGTATGTCTTTTTATAACTATAGGATACATAGTCATGTCTAGTATTGACATAATCGAATTTTCTTGCTTGATATTGTCCTGACAATCATTTATTTGTAAAATATATCATAATCATGTTATAGGAATCATGTCCAAAATTAGACCCTGTGAGGCAAGAACCACATGCTTGGTAAGATAAACAAATGATTTATGATACCCCAGACTCAAGACCATATCTGATTGGTCAAGGCAACATTTGAGGGGTGGCCAACAAGGAAGTTAAATACTTTGGACCCCATGAAATTTTGCTTTTAGTCTAGCATTGCTTGTGCTATTAGTCATGCGGGCTTTTAGTCTGCTTTTAGTCGCTAGCTGCTGCTATTAGCCATGTCGGCTTTTAGTTCCAGCCTCGTGCTATTAGTCATGCCTGCTCTTAGCTTTTAGCTTGTAGCTTTGCTACCTAGCTTTAGCTTGTAGCATCTAGCCATGCGGTTAGTCATCATTGTTCTTTGAGCGCGGTTCCAGCGTGCCTGCCTGCTGCTACCATGCCACAATGAGAAGGAACACAACCTAGTCTCGTCAAACTTTATTTCTTTTCTTTTCCGTTTGTGAGTTTCGTGTTCTGAGTTAAGTTTTGTAACGTCGACCTCGTCTGCGCGTTTGAACTCCGACCAGCCACACAACTCCAGCTTCAGCCAACGCCCAAGCACGGGCTCCCCAAGACGTCACTTCAGCCAACTGAACTTCCAGCCAATCAGCGACACCGGGATACCCCTTTCAACTGGAGTCCCTTTCACAGCAAACGAAGGCAACGTATTCCCAGATATTTGTTGTGCTGGTGTATCTAATATAATTTTAACCCCATTGAGGAACTCAATGCGAGCGCTAATTACGTGATTGATGGTTGTTCATGTCTATGCAATTTAACGTATTGCTGTAAACTTGGAATTCCATATTTCCATTCTCTTAAACTCATCTTTCCCTAACTTTCGACCTTCCTGCAACTTGTGTGAATGTGTGTGTGCGTGTGTTTATGTGTTAGATTAGTTTATATGTCTTAGATTTATCTAATAAAGCCTTATTCATATTGAAAAGAGAAGTATCTTGTGTTTTGTGCTTACAAGTTAATGTCTTAAACTGCCGATCTTGTTACTGTGCTAATTGATAGTGTTTTCACTATAGTTTGCATATTAGTATCCAGCGCAGATTTGATGTTAAACGGCTCGTTCACTGAACCGCAGGCGCGTCTCCGTGAACAGCCGTGAAACAGTGATTCTGTTCAAATTCCCTTTAAAATCTTAAATGATTCCCTTTGAGCTAAATTGACCTGTTTCCCTTACACCGGCCTGTTTTAATCCCTGGCTCGCACTGGCCCTACAGTGGAAAATCGGCTAGTGTTCCCTGTGCTCTCTTTGATGGTGCACTCAGAGTTTAATTGAGATTTATAGACATTTTAGTCCTTTATTAGATGAAAATCTAATATCAATCATATCTATCATATGGAATAAATTAAACATAACAAGGGCATGCTCACAGGAGCATGTAACCTCATTAACATTTTTCCAAAAGAGTTCCTGTCACATACTTAATGAAACCATTGACTGTCAAGTCACAGTTCCACCAGCTGTACAGGTTAAACTCCAGCAGAAATCTTTGAAAAAGACATATTCCCACTCAGAAACACAGACTGGAAATCCCAAGCTGACAATAATGATTATAAGGGAAAAGGCTTTTTATCTCACATGACAAGCTCTGTCAGGAGCCATTTCACAGTGGTGAAGGGCTGAAAGGAAGAGCAGAGCGAGTCAGTGAAAGAGAATCCCGAGGCACTGAAATCAAACACTACAGCACTGAGGAAAGCGTACTCACATCCAGCAGAGAGCGTGCGCTGTCACTGCTACCTGCGTACTCTTTATAGAGGGCCTGATAGTCATACAAATTAATTCTAGCAGAAGCAATAGCAGAAACAGATTCACTAATAAACACAACCTGGGTTAATGTCTTATTGTTCTGTTGTGATCTTCTTTAATCATTACAAACTTCAAGTAATACAAATAATATAATAATACAAGTAAAATAATAATATGCATTTTATAGCTTTTTACACCAAAGCCATTAATAAAAGAAACATATTTTAAAATGAGAAATTGTCACGGTTGGTAAACCGTGATCTCGGGGTGTTTACACTTTGTGGTGAATTCTGTGTGTTCCATGTCTGCACTGATTAGTTGTGGGCGTCTCCATTATTTGTATCAGCAACAGCTGCCACTCATTACTCATCCACTATATAATGGTTTGTCTCATGTCTTGTGTTTGTGAGATCGCCATCAACTGGATTCCTCACCTCTTCACCATCACCACGGATTATCGTTGTCTCATCGTCCCTGTTTGTTTGTGTACTCAGATTCATATCTTCCCATTAAAACTTGTTAACTCGCATTTGCTTCCAGACTGTACGATCACATAACGATCTCACCTCCATGGAAGCAGCGAGCACCAATACCCTCACCGACTTCATGCACCACAGTGTCAAGAGAATGGATCAGCAGCAGGAGAGCATCTGGAACACCGGACGTGCTGTCCAAGCGCTGGTGGCACAGGTGTCCGAGCTCACCCAGCAGATCCATCAGCTCACGACTTCACTGCGCCCATTGCACCGCCTGCGTCCCCCGTCCCCCGAGAGATTCCCCAGGACCACTTCCGGCCAGAGCCGTGACATCCAGCACCGGAGAACTATGCGGGTGAGCCAGCGTTTTGTAGAACCTTTCTAACCAAATGTTCGATGCATTTCACTCTACAGCCCTGCACTTTCGTTACATCGAGTTCCGCACCGCACGTGCCAGTGGAACGAGGCGGCGCAGTGGGATAGATTCCTGCATGGGTTATCCGACCGTGTTCAGCAGGAGATCTACCTCCTCGAGCTGCCCCCTACTCTCAATGGACTAATTGAACTGGCGTTACGAGGTGACGCAAGGTTTAATCGACTGGGCCCCAACCCAAGCCTTTCTTGGTCTACCATCTCTCCTGTAAGGGGGCACTTGAGTTGAGAGAACACGGTCGGTTCTGTGAGGTGTGTAGAGCTTGGCTGTCCCGGAGGGAGAGGGAACGGCGGAGGACTGTGCTTGTACTGCGGAGGCTCTGCTCATAACACCTACTCATGCCCAGTAAAAGAGCCAGCCCGATAGTAAATCTGAGGCTACTATCGGGTGGGATCTCTGCTGAGAAGTCCTCACCAACATCATCGACCCTCCTTCCGGTGAGACCGTGGTGGAGGAATCAGCATCATGAGTGTCAAGCCCTTCTGGACTCCGGAGCAGAAGGTAATTTCATTGATTCCTCACTTGCACATCACTTGAACATTCCTGTCCTTCCTGTGTCTCTCCCCATCCATGTCACCACACTTAACGGCCAGGAACTGCCTTACGTCACGCACCATACAGAACCCATCACACTTATCACGTCTGGAAACCATCAAGTAACCATATCATTTTTTCTCATGGACTCCCCTGTTGCTCCCATTGTTTTAGGTCACCCCTGGTTGTCCAAACATAATCCACAAGTGGAATGGGGTTCTAACACTGTCACATTGTGGAGTGAAAGTTGTCATGAGTCTTGTCTGGTTTCTGCTTGTCCTGTTGTTCCTGTTTCTGTCTTTCAGAAGGAGACCATAGTTTTGCCGAACATGCCCGTTGAGTATCTGGACCTGAAGGAAGTGTTCAGTAAGTCCCGTGCTGCTTCTCTTCCTCCGCATCGTCCCTACGACTGTGCCATAGACTTAGTGTCAGGTAAGTCTCCGCCTAAGGGCAAGTTATACTCTCTGTCTATTCCTGAGAGGGAGGCCATGAAGAAATATATTTCTGATTCCTTAGCCTCTGGGTTCATCCGTCCTTCCTCTTCTCCAGCGGGGGCGGGGTTCTTTTTTGTGGGTAAGAAGGATGGTTTGCTGCGACCTTGCATTGATTACCGAGAGTTGAACAACATTACTATTAAGAATACTTATCCTTTATCACTCATGTCTTCAGCTGTAGAGAGGTTGCAGGGAGCATCTATATTCACAAAATTGGATTTACGTAATGCTAATCATTTGGTCCGCATCAGGAAGGGGGATGAATGGAAAACCGCCTTCAACACCTCTACAGGGCACTTTGAGTATTTCGTGATGCCGTTCGGGCTCTCCAACTCGCCCGGGGTTTTCCAAGCACTCGTGAATGAGGTGTTGAGAGATATGGTAGATCAGTATATATATGTCTACCTAGGTGACATACTGATTTTTTCTTCATCTCTCCAGGAACACGTTCAACACGTCAGACGAGTGATCCAGAGGTTACTAGAGAATGGGCTTTTTGTCAAGGCGGAGAAGTGCGTATTCCATGCACAGTCTGTTCCCTTCTTAGGGTATATCTTTTCGTCTGAGGGAATACGTATGGACCCTGACAAAGTTAAGGCTGTGATAGATTGGCCATCTCCAGACTCCCGTATAAGGCCCTACAGCAGTTTCTGGGGTTCGCCAATTTCTATCGACGTTTCATTCGTAATTTCAGCCAACTAGCCTCACCTCTGACAGCCTTGACCTCCCCCAGTATTCCGTTCAGGTGGTCGGACGCAGCTAAGGCTGCGTTCACTAACCTCAAGAACCACTTCGTTTTGGCTCCCATCCTTGTGGCCCCTGATCCCACACGGCAGTTCATGGTGGAGGTCGATGCATCAGAGGTGGGGGTAGGAGCAGTGTTGTCCTTGTCTGCTTCAGACGATAAGGTACACCCTTGCGCGTTTTTTTCACATCGACTATCTCCTGCTGAAAGTAATTATGACATTGGCAATAGAGAGTTGTTGGCAGTCAAATTAGCGTTAGAGGAGTGGCACCACTGGTTGGAGGGTTCAGGGGTTCCCTTTATTGTTTGGACCGATCACAAGAATTTAAAATACATCAGAACTGCCAAAAGACTCAATTCCAGGCAGGCTCGGAGGGCACTTTTTTTCGGTCGTTTTGAATTTACCCTATCGTAGTGCCCGGGTTCCAAAAACGTCAAACCCGATTCTTTGTCACGTCTTTTTGATCCCTCCGCCCGTCCCGTTACTCCCGAGTGTATTTTGCCTGAGAAATTAGTAGTCTCAGCACTTGTATGGGAGGTCGAGTCGAAGGTCAAGACGGCCTTAGAAGGTGTAACGCCTCCGTCCGGTTGCCTACCGAAACGTTTATTTGTGCCGGAGGAGTTAAGGTCCGAAGTTGTCCAGTGGGGTCATTGTTTTAACGTGGCTTGTCACCCAGGGATAAGCATAACTAATGGGTTGGTTAGATAACGATTCATGTGGCCACGTATGGCTTGCGATGTCCGCGATTTTTGTTTTGGCTTGCTCAGTTTGTGCCAGTGGTAAGTCATCTAACCGACCTCCTGGACTCGAGACGGAGGGGACGAGGATTCCCGTATCTGGTGGACTGGGAAGGTTACGGTCCGGAGGAGAGGAGTTGAGTACCTGCTAGGGACATATTGGATCACTCCCTTGTTGATGACTACAATCAGCAGGTAGGCCCTTCTGGGTACTCCAGGAGGGAAAACATGAAACAAATGTGTACATTAATGCCATTTCTATATTGATCCTTGCTTATAAAGAGTTAGATTAGTTTCAAACAATATCTATGAGAATATAGCATGGTCTCTTACACATTTTTCCTAATATTCACATCAAACAAAGCAGTTATGCAGCATATAATTCTACACAATTCAACACATCAGTCGTGAATGATTTGGTTTGATAAATACATATATTTATATTTCCATGAGCATATATATTTCTGTGCTTACCTGTCGACTGGCCAACCAAAATATTCTCTGAAAGAATTCCAGCTTCATTTGAATTCCCACATCTTAAAAACACATTTAATAAAATTATCTTTAGCTGTCTTTAGTGTGATTCATCAGCAATTTAACAACAATACATTTAAAAAAAATTACATTTACAATACATTATTTTTGCTTTCAAATGAGAAGACAAGTACCTGCCACTATAGGAGACTTCCTGTCATCGAGTAGTTGGATAGCAGTGCTCACCAAAACCACACTCTTATTTTCACGCCCTTAAATCAAATATCACAAATGAACACGAATGCCCTCTTAGAGTACTTACAACAACGACATGAATGAACATGAGAACTGAAATATTAAAAACCTGCTAAAACCGCTGGTTTATGATACAAAAATGGCTTGCAGTTGCAGATCTGTTCTAAGGGGAAAAACAATGCTAAATACAAATGATCAACTGTAACTAAGCATATAATTGTGCATAATTAGTAAACTAAAAAAAAACAGACCATTTATAAAGAGATGCAATAATAGTGTGCATATCTATTATCGTTGACGTCAAAGGTTGCATGTCAAATAAAAATCTACTAAGTAAAAATGTATCTGTCAGATGGTACAAAGTGGTTAAATTAGACAGATGACCTCCTTATAATTTGAAAAATCATTAATAAAACTACAGAAGATAAAGGAAAATACAACCCAGACTAAATAAAATTATGTTTCCCTTAAAAAAATACTTTCTTCTTAGGAATTTACTATTTTTGTTTCATGTTCATACAATAAAATAAAATTCTTGTTCATACATTAAAATAAAATGTTGGATGTCTGCAACGCCATTGCTCTAAATAGCATTTCATAACCACCAGGGGGCGAAATTTATATATATATATATATATATATATATATATATATATATATATATATATATATATATATATAGTTATAAGCATAAACCTATTAATATGAACAATCTCAAAACCCCAAGCAGTACACTTCAATGCATGGTAATTGCTAAGGACTAAAAAAATCATTGTATACATTTACATACAGTATATATTTACTATTAATAATAATCAAAAATAAAATATTATACATACTATTTAGATATTATATAATTGTTTAATTCGATTTTATTCCCAATATATTTAGGATTTAATCAAAATTGTATGTAATTTTAATTCATTAGTTAAAAAAAACAGTAAATTAAATGAGAACTTCATTAAAAGTTAATTTTAATGTGCATTAACAGTTTTTTCTACATGACATCATCGTCAAATGTTGAAGTATTTTGCATGACATGTGTGTGTTTATCTGCTTGAACATCATACCTGAACTGAAAGGAATGGAGTACACAAAAGTGCCGGGCACCTGCTCTGCGACTCTTTTATACCACAGAGGAAAGTGATCTGCATTAAAGACGCCCTCCTTGTCTTCAGCAGTGAGGAAATCTCTGCAAACACATGCAGATAATTTACTCCATCATTCATCATTTACACTTTGAGGCCTTTTATTGGCTATTGTGCTGAGATGATTATCTGTCATTGGCCGGTCATTTGGACTCACTGATTGGTCAGCTGCTCGGGAACCACAAACAGGTTAGTTCTGGAAAGACCAGTGCGAGTGCCGAGAAAAGCAATCTTAACACCTTTATCAGAGTTACTGGTGATAAAAGCAAACAAAAAACTGTTTTAGGCAAGATTCTGTATATGTGGCAAGATGGTGTATGAATGGTCACACAGTTTTCCTACGGAGTCAACCAACAATATTTACTAAAAACTAGCTGCAAAAACAGCCTGTATAGATCTTAAGGGATAGTTCACCAAAAAATGTATGCATTTAGCAGACGCTTTTGTCCAAAGCGACTTCAGGACTTCAGTGCATTCAGGCTAAAAAATAAATATCTTGATTTGTGTTCCAAAGATGAACGAAGGTCTTACGGGTTTGGAACAACATGAGGGTGTGTAATTAATGACTAATTAATTAATTCCTTTGAGCTGAACACCAAGGTGCTGTTCAATCAATCAAATATCAACAACATTAACACTCAAAACAACATAAATTGTTTTAATTAATTTACAGTAAAAAGCCAGAGAAAAAATAATGGGTTTTGAGTTTGGCTGTAAAGTCAGTGTAGAGGCAGTTCTAATAGAGAGCACTATCAAAATAGACCCCCAAATTCTTCACTGTATGGTAATATGGTAATACAGTATGACAAGAACTCAATGTTAAACTGTGTCAGAACAAATTCAACATGATAATATTAGATAACTTTGATAGAAAGGTATGTACTGAATTAGGGTTGAAAAGCTTTCAGTTGTTAAATATAAGTACACAATTAGATAACACCAATGTAGGTCAACCAATTGGGAAGAAGCAATGCTTAATTCTGTTCAGTCTGTAGTGTAAAAAGGTAGCATTAGCAATTAAAGAAAAACACTTAAGCAAAACAATAGTCAGGTCAAAGTGTCTGAATAAATTTTGGTAGCAAATTTTTCATCCGTTTTAGTGGTAGTCCACTGTATTAAGAATTTTTGCGTATAATATGTGATCATAGACCAAAAAAACAGTCGTAAGTAAGTTGCACAGGTATATTTGCAGCAAAAATCCACAATTGATTATATGGGTCAAAATTATAGATTTTTCTCTTATGCCTAAAGTCATTAGGATATCAAGTAAAGATCAGGCTCCATGAAGATATTTTGTACATTTCTTCCTGTAAATATATCAAAACTAAATTTTTGATAAGTGATATGCATTGCTAAGAACTTCATTTGGACAACTTTAAAGGGAAATTTTTTTTGGCACCCTCAAACCGTGACTACACCAGATGCGTCCTAAAGTCTGTCAACACTGGATGCGACAAATTGACCATTGTAGATCATTCGAAATTTATGTCTACATCATAAATAAATGCGGCAGCACTTTACTGTTGTGTTGCGTGTAGACAGCATAACTGATTATAATGAGTTCTATAGTTATTTTGTCGCACCACTCAATTCCACTGAATACACAGTGTCAGATTGCAGATTTTCGGAGAGTTGTACCTCGGCCAAATATTGTCCTAACAAACCATACATCAATAGAAAACTTATTTATTCAGCTTTCAGATGATGTATACATTTCATTTAATAATTAATTAATAAGAAAATGGACCCTTATGACTGTTTTTGTGCTCCAGGGTCACATATGTCACAGTTCACTTTATTTTGTTATCCTCACTTGTGTAAATGAACTATAGTTTCCAGCACCTATTAGTAAAAATCTATAAAAAAAAAATAATGTCTGGTATCTGAATAATTTTGGGTTTGTCTGTATTTTAATTTACAGTAAGTCTTAATTAAAATCAATCCTTTAGTATGTGCCAGATAATGTACAAGGACCAGGCTGTGACCTGCCCAGTTCTGCCTGCTCAACAGCTGCCCCTGCTTGAGGTTTGACAGCGTGGGGCGTCTGAACCAACAGCGAGAGGAAGGTGGCTACAGCAGGCCTGTATTTACCTGCAATGCCTAATGCGCCTGCAGTGAGTCCTGCCAGAACCGTGTGGTTCAAAAGGGGGTGGAGGTTCGTCTGGGTGTTTTCAGCACCAAGGACAGGGGTTTAAGGGGTGGATGTTCGTCTGGGTGTTTTCAACACCAAGGACAGGGGTTTAAGGGGTGGAGGCTCTGGAGTGCCTTCCTTGTGGCCAGTTCGTATGCGAGTACGCCGAGGAAGTAATTGGGTCTCACGAGGCCCATCACCGCCAGCTCTTGAAGACTACCATAGATATAAACTACATCATTGCTGTGCAGGACCACAGCATAGTGGACAGGGTCACCCAGACATTCGTGGACCCCATGACCATAAGCAATGTGGGGAGGCTCATCAACCACTCCTGCCAGCCCAACCTGCTCATGCTGCCTGACCGAGTGCACTCACTGCTGTCCAGACTCACTCTGTTTGCAATTCAGGATATAGAAAGGTACGAAGAACTGACTTTTCACTGTGAAGGTGGACAAAACAGGAACATAAACACACTGAAAAGGGATAAAGCACAGACCAAGACACACACAGGGTGATGCTGATCAGATAACGCTGAAAAAAGTCTGTCACTGTGAGGCTTCAAACTGCACATGATTTTTACCATTAGATATGTCAGTTTTACATTGAATAAAGTATTTAATGTGTCCTAATGAGCTGGGATTAGAAATGTTTTGTAGAAATGTTTGAAATGTTTTGGATTAATGTTAATTCTGTTAATTAGTGATATACATTGCTAAGAATTCATCTGACAACTTCAAAGGTGATTTTTTCAGTATCTTGATTTTTTTGCACCCTCAGATTCCAGATTTTCAAATAGTTGTATCTCTGCCAAATATTTTCAGATCCTAAGAAACCATACATCAATGGAAAGCTTTTTTATTCAGATAACCTAGATTCCCTATCTGTCGGTCACTATGAGTTATGTCGATCGACATATGGGGTCACTTGGGAGGCCAATCATCTCTGAATTTAAGAGAAAACGCCAATGAAAATTGGCTAGTGGATTAACATACCTGAGCCACTCCCGTGCCGACGGGTATAAATAGGGCGACAGGTGCATCCACTCATTAGATTTTTGCTTCGGAGCTGAGTGGTTGTATGAAAGCTGTTATACTCCACAAAGCCATTCATCTGCTGTGTCGGGAAGCTGTTCTGGTTGGCAGTACGGCGCAAACAGCGGTGTCCCTTTCAGCGATTCCCCTGGGCGCTTCAACTAAGAGAGCAGATTGCCTAAAAGAGCAAATCGTGGACGATTCGCATCTTTTTCAAGACGCCGTTTCGTCCGCGTCCTTCTGGATGCGGTCGTTTCCTGTTCTCTGACAACGGCCACATTCAGGCGCATTCGTGGATGGTTCATGCACGCACTACGTGTGTGACCATGGCAATGCTGTGATCGCGTCTCCCCTTTCTTAAAGGGAAGGGAGCAGACCCCTCTGTCACTACCCGTTCTGGTTTCTCTGTCTCGAGCAGAGGACCGCCGGCTAGTGCTCTGGGAGATTTGAAGATGACAGTGAGAGCTTCTCCGCCGGGCCACGCCCCACGGACCTCTTACCCCTACCGCAGTGTTTGTCCTGTGCGGCTGCTGGGTGATTTTGCTGGGCTGTCTTATGGCAGTACCAACGGGTTATTCAGTTTGCCGCCGGAGATCAGATGTCGATTGCAGCATCGGGGATGGGCTGTTGACCTCTGTGGATGAAGATTCTGCGAATAGGACCCAGAGTTGACAGCCGTGCTTGCCCGGGCAGCTGTGAGCATCAGGATGGAGGTGAATGCACCGCCCAGCCCTGAGTGCTCATGGCTGTTTGATTGGTTCTCGGTGTGGGGCGCGACTCACAACCGCGTTTAACTCTGGTTCCTTTCTTCCCGGATGTGCATGGGGAAGTGATGTAGTCGTGGATGGCCCCTTTTACGGCCGGAAGCAGTACATTTCGTTCCTCCGTCCTCACTACCCTCGATGGCGGGGCAGCTAGGGGTGCGTTGACATTCCCCAGCAGGAGAGTGCGATTGCGGTGCACTTGTGTCCGCAAAACGCCGCCACTGGGAGGGATAGTCTGCACCTCTCACCCAAGGCCTGTAAGCTGTCGGCCGCACTCGCTACCAAGGCTTACAGTGCTGCGGGCCAAGCTGTCTCTGCTTTGCATGCCATGGCTATCCTGCAAACCCAACAAGCCAAGGCTTTAACAAATGCAGGAGGTTAGGACCAACCCGAGGTTGATGCAGGAGCTGCACATGGCGACTGACCTCCCCCTTCCGGGTGACGGAAGTCACAACGCAGTCCCTCGGGTAGGCTATGTCCACTCTGGTGGCCCAGTAGTGCCGTTTCAGGTTCAGCCTGGTCTGTATGAGAGACATTGACAAAGTGCATTTTTTCGATGCTCCCATGTCCCAGGCTGTCCTGTGTGGTGACGCTGTCAGGGGCTGTGCCCAGTAGTTCCTGACAGAACAACAGCAGACTGAGGCCATACAGCACATCTCGCCACGACGTGATCCTCCGGTTGCCACCATTCCGTCGCAGGCAGTGCCTCAGCCTGCTTGTCGCCGTGGGCGCCCCCCTGCGTCCTCCACACCAGCTCCGCCCCGTGCTGAGAGTTCTTCGAGGCCGGCGCGTCGAGCCTCGCGCAGGAGAGCGGCGCCCACCGTGTCACTCCCAGCTGCGAAGTCCTCAATGAAGTCGACTAAACGGGCCTGACACGGGCAACTCGGAGATGTGGGAATCTGCTCTTCCGGAGCTGACGAAGACAGCGCCACTCCTTCCCCCGGGGGAGGGCCGGGTGGAAATTCTTCAGTTATGTTTCTTTCTGTTCCGCCGCTGGTCAAATGGCCAGTGGCACCCACTTTTTCAATGAAAGAGCAATTTCCCTTTCCTCCGAGTTGCAAGGCTCGTGGGTTGACTATGAGCGACGCACTGCCTCCTCTTTCTCACCCACGACGCCCCCTTTTGCCAGCGGTCGAGAGGTCGCGGTTCGGAGACGCAACGCCTCTCCACGCGTCTCTGGCCAGTTCCTCCGGGAACACGGGAGTGTGGCTGTGATGACCCAGGACGCAATGCCTTCTGGGCCTTCTGACACGACTCCCCATGGCTGCACCACTGCAGGTATGTCGACTGTCCCTTTGGTAACCAAGAAAAGCGGTGGCCTTCGGCCTATCCTGGGTCTGCGAGTCTTGAATCGGGCCCTGCTTAAGCTCCCGTTCAAGATGCTGATGCAGAAACGCATTTTCAAATGCGTTCAGCCCCAGGACTGGTTTGCAGCGATCGACCTGGAAGACGCGTACTTTCATGTCTCGATCCTCCCTCGTCACAGACCGCTCTGCGGTTTGCATTCGAGGGTCAGGCATGGTAGTACAAGGTCCTCCCCTTCGGGCTCTCCCTGTTCCCCCGTGTCTTCACGAAGCTCACGGAGGGTGCCCTTGCCCCGCTCTTGGAAGTGGGCGTCTGGATCCTCAACTATCTTGACGACTGGCTCATTAAGGCCCGGTCCCGAGAGCAGTTGTGCGATCACAGGGACTTGGTGCTCCGGCACCTCAGTCAGTTGGGGCTTCAGGTCAACTGAGAGAAGAGCAAGCTCTCCCTTGTGCGGAGAATCTCTTATCTCGGTATGGAGTTAGACTCGGTGAGTATGACGGCACGGCTCACCAGCGAGCGTGCCCAGTCAGTGCTGAACTGCCTGAGTTCCTTTACAGGCAGGACAGTGGTACCACTGAAACACTTTCAGAGGCTCCTGGGGCATATGGCATCCACAGCCGCAGACACTCCACTCGGGTTGCTTCATATGAGGCCACTTCAGCACTGGTTACACTCCCGAGTCCCGAGATGGGTATGGCGCCGCGGTACACATCGTGTCACCATCAGACCGATGTGTCGCCGCCTATTCAGACCTCTCTCAGGGGCTTGGCACCATTTGGTACCCACGTCCAGATCTCTGGAACCTCATACGTGTGGCTTCTAGACGGGACGCGGCAGACCTAAGTGATCTGCCCCCAGCAGTGGTAGACACTATCACTCAGGCTAGAGCCCCTTCTACGAGGCAGGCCTATGCTCTGAAGTGGAGTCTGTTCACGAATTGGTGTTCTTCTCACCGAGAAGACCCCCGGAGATGCCCGGTCAGAGTCGTGCTTTCTTTCCTGCAAGAAAGGTTGGAGCGTGGGCTGTCACCCTCCACCCTGAAGGTGTATGTGGCTGCCATTGCAGCCCATCACGATGCAGTGGACGGCCGGTCCCTGGGGAGGCATGACCTGATTGTTAGGTTCCTGAGGGGTGCCAGAAGGTTACATCCTCCTAGGACACCCCTGATTCCCTCCTGGGACCTCTCTATTGTCCTGGCGGGACTTCAGAGGGGTCTCTTTGAGCCGCTGGATTCAGCCGAGCTTAAGTTCCTGTCTCTCAAGACAGCACTCCTGATCGCGCTCACTTCCATCAAGATGCCATCGTCTTGGCTTACCATTCCCAAGGCGATCCGTGTCCCCTGGGGGTGAGGGCCCACTCCACACGGAGTGTGGCCTCCTCCTATGCGCTGGCGCACGGCGCCTCTCTGGCAGACATCTGTCGAGCTGCGGGCTGGGCGACACCTAACACCTTTGCAAGGTTTTACAACCTCCGTGTAGAGCCAGTTTCTTTCCTTGTATTGGGTAACAGGTAATTGGCAGGAAGGGCTGGCTGGGTGTCACGCTTGCTGCGCCATTCCCCCTAACACGGGGATGTGAGCGCCTTTCTTCTCCCAGTAGAGTTCCCTGGTTGGCGTACCCTGGTCGAGCATCCTCCAGCACCTTCGGCAGTCAGACATGGCGGAGCAGTCTGTCGCCAGGCCCAGTACTGGCGTTAGCATGCCCGGAGTCCTGGTCAGCCCCTGTACTGGGCTAGGTGTTCATATTGCTTGGTTCCCTACGGGTAATCCCATATGTGTATTTCTCCACGGTAAGGTTTCCCTCTTGGCAAACCCGTGTCTTTCCTTGACAGACCCGTTCTGTCAGTCTCTTCTGGCAGCCGTTCCATCCCTACTCCAAGGTAGGACCTGCCTCAGAGACCCCTTCCATATGTAGTACTGCCCCTGGGTCAGTCCATATCGGTATATCCACATGTCACCTCCCTACGGGTAGGATGTGGTCTCTGTAGCGACCTTTTCCTAAGGCTCGCTTCCCCATTGTCTTGAAAGAACAAATAGGGAAGATTTGAAGCAATCTTTCTCTGAAGGTTGAAATCCCTTCCATTAACTTTATGTGGGCAGAACAGCAGCATGGCCTTCTCCAGCAGCGATGTACTCACCCTTTGGCCCCTTCGGAACCAAGGTCAGTGAATTTGCGCTGGGGCTTTGGGAAGGTTATGACCTTAAGCGTAGCTTTTGTGGCACGCCAGGGCTTGTCAACAATTGCAGCGCCACAGGGTTGTGATGAGGTTCAGGTTGTGGCGTTTTCCATAGGACCCCATTTGTCGGTCGACATAACTCGTAGTGAGTTGGAGGGAGGGATGGAGGGAACGGAGACGTTATGTCCCCATGCCACAACCTTGAACCATTCATGCTTCACAAATGCTTTGCTGCATACCTCGGTGGTAACGAGTGGTTATTTCAGTCATAGTTGCTCTTCTATCAGCTTGAATCAGTCAGCCCATTTTCCTCTGACCTCTAGCATCAACAAGGCATTTTCACCCACAGGACTGCCACATACTGGATGTTTTTACCTATCCACACCATTCTTTGTAAACCCTAGAAATGGTTGACTGAGTAACTGAGCAGATTGTGAAATAATCAATTTAGTATTTTTAGGCATTTTATATTTGTTCCAAAATGATAACTCAAGGCAGTAACAATTTATACAATATATTTTATTGTGAATTTATGTTCAGATGTTGTTTTTAATAATTAACTTTTAACTATGTTTTAATTCATTTGGATCATCAGTCATCGGCGCTTGGTCTTATACTCGGAGATTTACTTCAAATTTAACCAAGCTGATTATTAACTAAAAACTCCAAAAGATCACGTTTTAAGCCTTTTTTAAGTCTAATTTAAAAGTAATAACGTGGTTATATCTAAGTGTGTGAGCTGTTTACATTAGTCGACTCTTACCATTAAAGGGTTAGTTCGCCCAAAAATGAAAATTATGTCATTAATAACTCACCCTTATGCTGTTCCAAACATGTAAGGCCTCCTTTTATCTTCGGAACACAGTTTAAGATATTTTAGATTTAGTCCGAGAGCTCTCAGTCCCTCCATTGAAGCTGTGTGTACGGTATACTGTCCATGTCCAGAAAGGTAAGAAAAACATCATCAAAGTAGTCCATGTGACATCAGAGTGTCCGTTGGAATTTTTTGAAGCATCGAAAATACATTTTGGTCCAAAAATAGCAAAAACGACGACTTTATTCAGCATTGTCTTCTCTTCCGTGTCTGTTGTATGAGTCTGGATATCCGGTTCGCGAACGAATCATTCAGTTCACCAAATCGAACTGAATCGTTTTAAACGGTTCGCATCTCTAATACGCATTAATCCACAAACGACTTAAGATGTTGACTTTTTTTAATGTGGCTGACACTCCCTCTGAGTTCTAACAAACCAATATCCCGGAGTAATGCATGCACTCAAAAAGTACACTGACTGAACTGCTGTGAAGATGAACACCGACCCGAGCCAGATAACGAACAATAGACTGACTCGTTCACGAGTGAAGAACCGGTTGCATCGGTGTTCGGATCACCAGTAGTTCTTTCGGACAGTTCGATTCAATAAACCGGTTGAAGAAAACGGTTCACCAGTTCTTTTGCGCTCGACGTAATGGCGTCATTGGCGATGATTGCCCTTGATTCAAGCCTTCGGTTTACCCGCGCCCATAACACTAGCACAGAATCAGTTCAGAATCAATCACCAAAAGAATCAGTTCAGTTCAGACGCTCTGTGTGTCGGTCTGCTTCACGCTGAATCACACATGCGCAGTATCATCGGCTACTCGGTTAACGAATCGGATGCGTCTGACAGAAACGGTTCTTGACTCGTGAACAATGCTGAATAAAGTCGTCGTTTTTGCTATTTTTGGACCAAAATGTATTTTCGATGCTTCAAAAAATTCCAAATGACCCTCTGATGTCACATGGACTACTTTCATGATGTTTTTCTTACCTTTCTGGACATGGACAGTATACCGTACACACAGCTTCAATGGAGGGACTTAGAGCTCTCTGACTAAATCTAAAATATCTTAAACTGTGTTCCGAAGATAAAAGGAGGTCTAACATGTTTGAAACAGCATAAGGGTGAGTTATTAATGACATAATTTTCATTTTTAGGCGAACTAACCCTTTAACACCATTAACACTGTCTTGTTCATTCAGCCTGATTCTCAAACGCAAAATGCCCACGGGATTTATCGCATGAACCAATCACTCCTCCAACGTGTGTGTGTAGTAAAAAAAATTAAATTTAAATTAAATTTAAAATGAAATTAAATTAAAGTTAAACTAGCCTATGGATTTTACATATAGCCTACATCACATTTCTCATCAATATGGTTAACAATAAAGAAATAGTAATAAAGAAAATAAGCACATCAGCCTACATCGTTAAATCCCGTCCTACTGTAGATAAACCATAGGCAGTAAAAGAAATGGACACAGCGACCCCATTGGAACTCGATTGAAACAAGTGAAGCCCATTTTTAGCGTTTTTTAGCACTTCCGTTTCTGACGCGCAGACTCAAACGAAGCTTGACGACGGCAGCAACCTGTCTGACAGATGTAAATATTCTAAGTGGCTGTGCGTGCAAACTGCCATCGTTAATCTTGCAGAGACGGTGAGCTTGAGCGGGGAGTTCTTTGGCATGAGTGAGCAGGAGTAAGTATTCTGATTAATTATTTTGTATAGTATTTTCAAATGTAATGCCAGTACACCATATTAAGGTAATTGCCTTCGAGCTTCTCCTCCTGTCTGTACGGTAATGCGACAGAGAGACGAGTGGTTATGACGCAATCGTTAGCCTATTTTTTACAAAAACTGTTTATACTGGGCCATAATGTAACATAGAAGGTAATGGAGCCCTTCATACATTGTCGTGTATCTTTAGAAATAAATAATGGACAAACGGAGTCTTTAAACGCCTCAGATGTAAAGTTATTCGCTGTCAAAGTGACGCCAAAATGAATGGGAGTCAATGGGAATGCTAACGTAAGTGAAGTTCTGCTAAAAGATGGCAGCCCCCACCCGACTTCAACTTCTGGTCGAGTTCCTTGCCCCCTGAGATAAACAGAACATCTCCGCTTATTAACTACCTAATCATGTGCCTAAAAGAAGCACAAATAAAAGATATAGGTGCAAACAGGTTTTGATAAGCAGTTATTTTATGACACAGAACGCGTTGGTGAAACTCATGCATCTAGCAGGAACTTAATACACAAAATATTCATATTGATTCAAGCATTTAACATTTATAAATTAATTAAATGTCAGTAATGAACAAGACTGCATAAATTATAGCGATCACGAGGAAGGTTCGCGTACAGTAAAGTGGACAGTATACAACACCCCATCAGTTATATTCAGGTCTATAGTGCCACCTGCTGGCGCAGTTTTGTAACTTCTTAGAGAAAATTAAGTCGTTATAACGAGAAAACGAACTTCGTTATGTCGAGATAACGAAAAAATTAAGTCGTTATAACGAGAAAACAAGAAGAAAAAAATTATAATGCATGGCCGCTTAGAACTTCCGTATTTTTCTGTAGTATCGACCAAAAAATAATCTTTTGTGTTCCACAGAAGAAAGGAAGTCATACAAGTTTGCAATCACTTGACGATGAGGAAAGGATGCCAGAATCCATTAGAAGTAGGCATATTTTTATTTTTTTCTTTACCATTCTATCTCAAAATCATTGCTTTAGTGTCAAGTGCATTTCTGTCTGACAAAAATGCATTTGCTCTGAATTTCAGTAATATCTATCATTATTTGTTTCCATCCTGATTTATTTATTCATTTATTTACTCCAATTGAAGGCCCTATAACCCAGCAGAACATTCATGGGAGGATTTGTGCTGGATAAGTCCAGGGCTGAATGTGAACCCCATTCCAGCCCTGCATACATGCTGAAAATCCCCTTGCAGGAAGTATAATTCCCTTCCTAAATAATACAATCAGTGAATAAAAGTATAAAATAAAACATAAAAACTGAAATTCAGATGTATCTCTGAAGCATTTTTCACAATGAATGTAATCCCAAAGAAACATGTTGAAATTATAAAGAACTGTAACAATGCGTCGACAGATGGGCTGGAGCCACCTTTAAGTCACGCTGTAGACTACTTGAAAAATAATCTGTTGATCAAATTTAGAATGCACTGTATTGATATTACTCAATTACAATCTATATTACTAATAAACCTTTTTTTTTGTGGTGGTGGTGGTGGGACAGGGGGGTTGGGGGGCGACTGTGGAATAGTTAACCACTTTTTTGTTTAGGACTACACCACTGATGTACATATACAAGAGTTCTAGCAAATTTGCAGCATATACAATTTCATAAAATTAGTGCCTTGTTTGATTTGATGTATTTTCACATTCAATTGTCTAATTAAAGAGCAACTGACTGGTTGATGTTGTCTGCATTCTTTATGCATTAATGAACAAATGTGTATCTAATGAAGAAACTATGAAGAGAATAATGTATTCCACATTTTTTATTTTGTTATGATCTTGTGTTTTTCAAGTGTATTAATGGTACAGGTGTTTTTGGCATATTTAAATGTTACTTTTACAAAACTACTTTCCTTCTTTTAGTCTTTGCTCCAGATCTGTCATCTGTTAAAGTGAATATAGCTGTACATGTCTCACGATCTGTGTTCACCTTCATGATTGACCACACAATGCTTTAATAGTTTTTGGTCTGATGACCATTTCCTAATTCACTCTTTGTGAGACTCTCATTCAGTCTCTTTTCTCACACTCGCTCTAATGGAGTTGTTCATCTTCATAGTTTTTCTGCTCCTGATGGAGGTTCAGTCTTACAGTAAGTGATGTCTATTGTTTAATTTTGATTAAATACTGTATGTCCACATTTGTCTAACATATTTCAGCATTTGTGTTCAGTATGTTTTATTAGTATTGCACAGACTTAATCCTACAACTTATCTTCTTTTTATAAGTGTATTAGTTTTACATTAGCCATGTCATGAAAATTAATTACTTGACTGCAATAACCTGATTAAACATTTGAGTTCCTAGAAATAAGAAGCTTATTTAATTGTACTTGGTTTTATAAACACCTTTGGAATATCCACTGTAATATTCATCTACATCTGCACATGTTCATATGAAAGTAATTCTGGGTGTTACTTGAATGATAAATTGAGAAAAAAGCAGATATTGAAAATATAAGTTTTTAGTTGTTGAGACACTGGATTTTTACAATTATTTTATTGTTCCTCGATGCTCACTTATAATGTTAATAATGTTTTGTGGGTGCTGTTTTTATACCATAAAATAACTAAAACCAAACTTATTAGAAAAATAACTTCAACACACACAAATGTGATAAGAACTACCTAAATGAAAAATGTACTCTTAATTTGTAAGTAGATTTTTTTTTTTGTCTCAAACTAAAATGTCCCATTCGTTTACATGCATCATGATCCCTGTCTATGATTCTTGAGTCTCTGTTCATGGACATTGCTCATGTTCTTGCTCAGTGTTCCTTTGTTATTTACCTCTGTTTGTTTCTTTCATTTCATCAATAAACTATGTGCATTTGGATCCACCTCACTTTGTCTGTGTCCCAGCATGACAGAATGAAACAAACAAGAGTAAATAACAAAGGAACACTGAGCAGGAGCAAGACCAGAAATCAAAGACAGGAGCATCAACAACGAAACATGAGGGGAACAAGGTCACAAACAAGACAGAGCTACAAACTTAAGAGTCCATGAACAGAGACATAAGAAACACAGACAGGGATCATGACAACATGGTGAGGGCAGGGTTTATAACCAAGTACAGTAGTTCTCAAGCAGATGTCTAGAGCCTCAAACACTGCACATTTTACATGTCTTCTGACACAATCATTTTATAAAATGTAGGACATGTATGCAATGAAACATTATGTTTTACAAAGACTTTGTATATGTCAAGGCAAATTTGATTTCACACACTGCAAAACCTGGTAAGTTAAGAATACTCAAAACATTTGCGGTAAATTATTGTCTAAAAATATTTCAGTAAACAAACTCAATTTTTTTAAAGTTAATAAACTTTAACATTTTTATGACGATTTGGGGCTGAGAGCCATAGGAGCCAAGCCAAGCCTCGCTTCCATGATCCCACCAAACTCATCACTATGATAATCATATACAACTTACTTCCATTAACAGTATATTCATTCAGATCTTTATAGCTCCGTGCTAGTTAGCAACAGCACACTGGTATGTACTAATGTAGTTCTCAAGAAGACTCACAATACTTGCATATAAATACTCAAACATCATGCAGTATATAAAGCCT
This sequence comes from Carassius gibelio, assembly GCF_023724105.1. Lineage (NCBI taxonomy): Eukaryota > Metazoa > Chordata > Actinopteri > Cypriniformes > Cyprinidae > Carassius > Carassius gibelio. Next base: position 11,085,902 of record NC_068406.1, read on the forward strand.
TTAAGTTTTGCTTTCCATCCTCAACCTACCCTCAGGTTCTACTCTTCACCATAACAGTAACACTGCAAAACCAACATAACAAACATGTAAATCCTAACATAACACAACATTTAAGTACTAACTTATGTCTCTTAATCTTAATCTTGTGTTAAAACACACATAATAACACTTAATTTCTACATTTATTTTCCTTGTCGGCTGATTTGGAACTAGAAAACACAATCATTTTAAGTTCACCTTATTACAACAGCATTTTGAGTTTACAGAACTTATTTCAATTCAGTCCAATGAACTTACATTATTATTTGAGTGAAATTAACAAATTTTCACTGTTCGGTTTTACACTGCATGTTATGCTGCCTTTAAAGTAATAAATAAATAAATAAATAAATAAATAAATAAATATGAGAATGACTGAGAATAAATATAAGAATGACTGATTGATCTGTTTTGTTGCAGGATTTCCTAGAGTAAAAGTATCTCCAGATGTCATAAGAGAGTCCAGCTCAGTGAAGATCAGCTGTGAGACAGATCCACGTGTTTCAGTGATTGAATGTCACTTCTTCATAAACAGAGAAGAGAAGAAAATGAAAAGCAGTTCATCATGTGAGCTGGATTTCACTGGTGCTGAAGTGTTCAGATGGGCAGCTGTAAAATCACCTGAATCACTCAACATTATCTGTTTCTACACAATGACAACTGGTCCCAGCTCATTCACATCATCTCCTGAATCTGATCCTGTCATAGTGACGGTTCGAGGTGAGATATTTCACTGCTGTTCTTCTGTATTAGAAACTTTTATTCCAGTGTTTTTACTGATCATGGATTATTTTACGTTATACAGATTCACTTGATCAGTTAGTGATGATGATGTTACACCTGTAGGGCACTTCTGGATAGATTGGATAATATTTGTAAAGACCCTTTTAATTAGGGGTGCTCCGATCACGATCGGCCGATTGTTATGCGCATCTCGTCAGTAAAGCCGGTTCTCTAATCAGCGGTTAATTCCATCAGGTGCGTGATTTCACATAGAGCAGCTGTTACTACACAGAGTCGTTGTTATTAGAGAAGATGCGCAAATCCACTTCATTTTCAGCGTTTTTTGGCGCATCTTCTCAGTTAACAACGGCTCTGTGTAGAAACAGCTGCTCTATGTGAAATCACCCACCTGATAGAATTAACCGCTGATTAGAGAACCGGCTTTACTGACGAGATGCGCATTAACGATCGGCCGATCGTGATTGGAGCACCCCTACTTTTAATAGACTGTAATAGTACATATTACTATTACTTAAGGTTACACATTACTACTCTAAGGTACTAATATGCATATAATATACTTTAGGAGTGAAGAAGAGACAAATGTGTCCCTTTAAGATACTGTCCCAGTGACACGCTGTTGTTCCCTTAAAGCCACATCACTAAAATTAATCAAATCAATTGTTAATAATTATGTTTGTGTTGTTGTTTTCCCTTCAAAACGACATATTACTAAATATTTATTATAATCACTTAAGGATCTGTATCTCCAACAAGCTAGCTTTGCTTTAAAGTTTGATAATAATGTAAAATGACTCTCTATAATGCTGTTTATAAATCAGCTATTCATCCTCCTTTCTGAATGTCTTCAAAATGTGAATCACTCTCTCCAGTTCATGATTTGTTGAGCATTTTCTATAATATACATCACCACACATTTCACCATGTCTTTTCATCAGTACTAAGTGTAATGTCCACTTCTGAAACCACAACATACAGTAAAACTGGTAAGTTGCTAATCTGTAATATATTTTCTGGCTATTCTACATTAAATTTGAGAAATAATTCCTTTTTAAAAACATATTGCTCTTGAAATGTTTTTATTATATTGACAGATCTCCAAACCAAGATAAACCTGCAAACCAGTACAGGAAAGGAAAACAGAAAAGTTCATCCACTCTTTCTTGATGGTAAAGTCACTGTGTAGAATTAATATGTTGGATTCAAAAAGTTCAAATATACCTGTGAATTATTTTCAAAGGTTATTGGTACATCAGCATCTCATAGTGGTAGATCCTGAATGATTCTAAAGCTTGTTCATTCACTCACAACACAAAACTGCTATTATTAATAATTGTAAGAACTAAAACCTTAAACTTTTTCATCCTTTTTTGTGATCATTTCATGCAGAATATTAATGTTACATGAATTTAATAGCAAAAATCTAATAACAATTTATCTAATTCAGTGACATGTTATTTCCCTTATTGCAATATAAACATGGATTAAATCATTAACAATATAAATATGGATTAAAGCTGCAGTAGGTAACTTTTGTAAAAATATATTTTTTACATATTTGTTAAACCTGTCATTATGTCCTGACAGTAGAATATGAGACAGATAATCTGTGAAAAAAGACAGGATTATTCGGACTATTTTAGATTGCTTCGGGGGTCCCGCGGAGGAGTAACCCAGTACCTTTGTGATTCTTCATAGACATAAACAGAGAGAAGTAGTTCCGGCTACGATGTTCTTCCGCCAGACGCAAGCAGTTCTGTTTATTAACTGCTAGAGCGTCAAAAGTTACCGACTGCAGCTTTAAATCATTATCAAAATAAAGCGGAAGTCAAGACCATTATGGCATAATAATTGTTTGTGGCATAGTTTCCAAGATCTATAACTCAGTTCTTCTAATACAGTACTCTTAAATTGCAGCTATTTACAATTTCTAATTAATAATTTACTCTTGGGAATGGGAAGGTTTAGCTAACACTGATTGGGATGTAGTTTAGGTCAGATGTTGTATGCCATCTAAAAGCCTTATTAGATGATACATGTATTAATAAGGCATATTTTACTCCTAGTGTATTGTGTATGAAGGTTAGATCCGATCCATTCTGTCATCTCTGTAGTAAATCTGCAGTACGCTCTTATTTGCATGTTCTGGAAATGTTTGATTTTTTCTTTTTGGACTTTTGTAAGTACTGCCATTTCAAACATTTTACACCTGGATATACCTCAATACCTTCTGCTTTTTCTACTGTTAGATAACTCTCTCAAGTTGAACTCTCTTCAAAATAGGATTTTATTAGCAGTGAGCACTGCTGCCAAAAACACTATTTTAGAACCATCCAACCCTGCAACCTTCATTTGGTTATCCTACTTTAGATGCATTGTTTTGCTGGAAGGTACAACTACAAAGCTCAACGGCGCTAGTGACAAGACTATTTAGAACTGGGCTACAATTGCAGAGATATTATTAGATAAGCTAAAATGTTGGCATTGTAACTGTGTAGACCTGATTAATTGTTCCCCCTTTATATATGTGAACAATTATCATGGCATCTACAAACCCGATTCCAAAAAGTTGGGACACTGTACAAACTGTGAATAAAAAAGTAATGGAATAATTTACAAATCTCATAAACTTATATTTATTCACAATAGAATATAGATAACATACAGTATTGTTCAAAATAATAGCAGTACAATGTGACTAACCAGAATAATCAAGGTTTTTCGTATATTTTTTTATTGCTATGTGGCAAACAAGTTACCAGTAGGTTCAGTAGATTCTCAGAAAACAAACGAGACCCAGCATTCATGATATGCACGCTCTTAAGGCTGTGCAATTGGGCAATTAGTTGAATTAGTTGAAAGGGGTGTGTTCAAAAAAATAGTAGTGTGGCATTCAATCACTGAGGTCATCAATTTTGTGAAGAAACAGGTGTGAATCAGGTGGCCCCTATTTAAGGATGAAGCCAACACTTGTTGAACATGCATTTGAAAGCTGAGGAAAATGGGTCGTTCAAGACATTGTTCAGAAGAACAGCGTACTTTGATTAAAAAGTTGATTAGAGAGGGGAAAACCTATAAAGAGGTGCAAAAAATGATAGGCTGTTCAGCTAAAATGATCTCCAATGCCTTAAAATGGAGAGCAAAACCAGAGAGACGTGGAAGAAAACGGAAGACAACCATCAAAATGGATAGAAGAATAACCAGAATGGCAAAGGCTCAGCCAATGATCACCTCCAGGATGATCAAAGACAGTCTGGAGTTACCTGTAAGTACTGTGACAGTTAGAAGACGTCTGTGTGAAGCTAATCTATTTTCAAGAATCCCCCGCAAAGTCCCTCTGTTAAAAAAAAGGCATGTGCAGAAGAGGTTACAATTTGCCAAAGAACACATCAACTGGCCTAAAGAGAAATGGAGGAACATTTTGTGGACTGATGAGAGTAAAATTGTTCTTTTTGGGTCCAAGGGCCACAGGCAGTTTGTGAGACGACCCCCAAACTCTGAATTCAAGCCACAGTACACAGTGAAGACAGTGAAGCATGGAGGTGCAAGCATCATGATATGGGCATGTTTCTCCTACTATGGTGTTGGGCCTATTTATCGCATACCAGGGATCATGGATCAGTTTGCATATGTTAAAATACTTGAAGAGGTCATGTTGCCCTATGCTGAAGAGGACATGCCCTTGAAATGGTTGTTTCAACAAGACAATGACCCAAAACACACTAGTAAACGGGCAAAGTCTTGGTTCCAAACCAACAAAATTAATGTTATGGAGTGGCCAGCCCAATCTCCAGACCTTAATCCAATTGAGAACTTGTGGGGTGATATCAAAAATGCTGTTTCTGAAGCAAAACCAAGAAATGTGAATGAATTGTGGAATGTTGTTAAAGAATCATGGAGTGGAATAACAGCTGAGAGGTGCCACAAGTTGGTTGACTCCATGCCACACAGTTGTCAAGCAGTTTTAAAAAACTGTGGTCATACAACTAAATATTAGTTTAGTGATTCACAGGATTGCTAAATCCCAGAAAAAAAAAATGTTTGTACAAAATAGTTTTGAGTTTGTACAGTCAAAGGTAGACACTGCTATTTTTTTGAACACACCCCTTTCAACTAATTGCCCAATTGCACAGCCTTAAGAGCGTCCATATCATGAATGCTGGGTCTTGTTTGTTTTCTGACAATCTACTGAACCTACTGGTAACTTGTTTGCCACGTAGCAATAAAAAATATACTAAAAACCTTGATTATTCTGGTTAGTCACATTGTACTGCTATTATTTTGAACAATACTGTATCAATTGTTGAAAGTGAGACATTTTGAAATGTCATGCCAAATATTGGCTCATTTTGGATTTCATGAGAGCTACACATTCCCAAAAAGTTGGGACAGGAAGCACTAAGAGGCCGGAAAAGTTAAATGTACATAAGGAACAGATGGAGGACCAATTTGCTTTTTGACCAACTTTTTAGGTCAACTGGCAGCATGCAAGTTTATAAAAAGAGCCTCTCAGAGTGGCAGTGTCTCTCAGAAGTCAAAAGAAGCCATATCTAAACATGATCCAGGAGCGCAGACTGTTATAAAAAGAAGAGGGGATGCCACACAGTGGTAAACATGGCCTTGTCCCAACTTTTTTGAGATGTGTTGATGCCATGAAATTTAAAATCAACTTATTTTTCCCTAAAAATGGTACATTTCCTCAGTTTAAACATTTGGTATGTCATCTATTTTGCATTCTGAATAAAATATTGGGTAACACTTTCTATGAAGCCTGTATTTATAATACATTATGAAAGTATACTTAATGCATTATAATGAATGTATAATGCATTATAAAAAACCTTATAATATGTTGTATCATCTCATGAATATTCATAAGAACAGTTTTAATATATTATAATATTTACTTATTTGTGGTTATAGCTTTTAAGAGTATGATGATTTATAACACAATGAACATGTTGCATCCACTTTTACAGTGGATAATACTTTTCATAGTTATAATGTATTATAAGTCTCATATCTTGCCATTTTTCTGATGCTACTTAAAGCTGCAGTAGGGAACTTTTGACGCTCTAGCGGCTAATAAACAGAACTGCTTGCGTCTTGCGGAAGAACATTGTAGCCGGAACTACTTCTCTCTGTTTATGTCTATGAAGAATCACAAAGGTACTGGGTTACTCCGCCGCGGTACCCCTGAAGCAATCTAAAATAGTCCGAATATAAACACTTATTATAGGTGCACCCTAGTGATTCAGGACAAGCTAAAAACACGGTTTGGAAAATGGATTCATGGTGTACTCGCTTATTATGTTCATTTTTCTACATTTTGAACACAAACAAAGTTAAGGACCACAGCTCTGATTGTTTGTTTTTTACCGGGAGCGAATAACTTTCTGCAAATGGCAATAGGACCACTGGGAGGAGCCAGAGGAGCTTGATTTTTTTTTCACAGATTATCTGTCTCATATTCTACTGTCAGGACATAATGACAGGTTTAATAAATATGTAAAAAAATATTTTTTTACAAAAGTTCCCTACAGCACCTTTAAAGTGGTAAAAGTCCACTTATAAGTGGTAATAATAATACTAATAATTTTTTTTTTCTCTGAAACAGCCATTAGATTTTCTTTGCGCTATTTTAATTGTAATATCAGTTTGATTATGTTGATGGTATTATACAGCTTTTGATAAGTAACTCTGTAACTACATATCAACTAGCGGTCATTAGATTATTAGTATATCTGCTACTGTAAATATATTCTAACACCTTATTTTGATGCTCAACCAACAGATAAACTGACTATTGTCTGTGCAAGTATGTCTTACATATTCCACCATATTAGATTCAACCATTCTAGAGAAAACTAATACTCTAATGAGAGTTAATTGACATGCAGTTGAAAAGTTGTTTATAGTCGATTGATTAAGGGGACAATCAAAATAAAATGTAACCATATAAAACATTGTTTTTATTTTTTCAGTTGGAGTATTAGGCTTGCATTAATTAATTAACATTAGCTGCACAGAAACACTCAAATAACACTCAACATCTAACCACTCACAAGTAAGATACTGTGCAGATCTTAAATAAACAATGTCAAGATATGATACAGTCCATTATACTGTAAATGAAGTAGATGTAATATGGTGTTCATTGTGTGTTATAAATAATCATAGTCTTAAACATAAAACTGGAAATACATAAGTATTATGATGTATTATAATTGTTGTTATGATTATTCATTATTTTGTACAGTGTCCCAACTTTTTTGGAATCTGGTTTGTGATGAAAAAAAAACATAAATTCATATATAATTTCATGTAATGTTCTGGAGTCATGTGGAACCATTTTACATTTAATCATGAAAAATCAAAAGAAAAAAAAATTAAATCAAATCATTACATCTTTTTTTCTTTTGACAGGCTCATGGCTTTCAGTAGTGCTGGTTTTCACTGGTATTGCTTTATTTCTGTCTGGACTCATAGGATTCATCTGTCTGTGCCGCTTTACCAGTAAGTACAATGTACAGTACATGTTTATTTGTGCATAAACTGAACTCCATGATACAGTAACATGTATGATAATAAAGTCTGTATCTCTGCAGGTTCTGCTGATGTTCTCACAGAGGTCAACTACGTCTCCTACCAGATGGAAACAACATCTCTTTTAACTTGATCTGTGTGTTCCGCAAAACATGGATGACCTTTTTACTTTCTTCACTTGTTGCCTCTGAAGAACAAAAATATGTACAGAAAGATAATACAGCATAAATCAGTTGAATTAATATTCTGATCAGCAGGCCAGACAGAATCTGTGAATTAAGATTTTGGGAAAAATATATATTTTATATGGGTGAAATATGTTAAATGTAACTGAAAGCATCTGAGAGTCATCTGTGGAGTTCAGTGATGCTGAATCAGTCTGAGAATAGCAACTGGTACAGATTTAACAAATTTTAAATCTAATTCATGTAGTTTTTGGAATACTTTTTAAATCATATATTGTAATATATACATGTACACAAAGTTGCAATTTGTTATAAACTATTTCACAAAATTAGCATAGTGACTTTTTAAGTTGTATCATCTTCTCTGTCAATTGTCTGATCAATGAGCAACTAAAGCTCTTTACTTTTATAAGCATGTTTTATGCATTATTGTGCAAACATGTACACAATAAAGTGACTTTAAAGTGATTAATGTATTCCACAGTCTTAATTTGATACTATGATGTAAGGGAAACCATGTCAATTTAGCTCAAAGGAAATCATTTAAGATTTTAAAGGGAATTTGAACAGAATCACTGTTTTACGGCTGATCACTGAGACGCCCTGCGATTCACTGAATGAGCCGTTTAACATCAAATCTCTATATAGTGAAAACACTATCAATTAGCACAGTAACAAGATCAGCAGTTTAGGACATTAACTTGTTAGCACATGTGGCGAGTGGGGCGGGGCCGAGAGGCGTGGGAACGAGGAGTGAGGCCAGGTGTAGTGATTGGAGATGAGCTACACCTGAGCCCCACCGCTAGTATCGAGTCCCACGTAGGAGATGGAAGGATATAAAACTGGAGTGACGACCGTGAAGGACGAGAGAGGACCAGGCCTGGGACATTACTTTATGTTTTGGCTTTTATTTGTGCGCACCAGTCGTCCGTGAGGGGCTGGTGCGCCGTTTTGTATTTATTTATGAATTATTAAAATGCTTTTTGATTGTGCGCCGGTTCCCGCCTCCTTCTTCCCGATGAATATGGAGATTTGTTTGTTACAGTGGTGCCGAAGCCCGGGAGAAGGAGGGACGCGCTGCTGAAGATCCCTCGCCGCTGTGGTGAATCCGCGGTGCCCTCGAGCAGGCGAGGTATGTGCCGCCAGGGACGCTCGAGGCGGTGGGCTGGAGCGAGTTGCCGGGGACGGGCGAGCTCGCTGCCGACCGCCCACGACAAGGAGGGGCGGCTGCCGTCCGTGAGGGAGCGGAGGAGTCGGCGCCGTTCGCCAGGGGGCCGGAGCCTGCCGCCTCCGTGACGGAATCCGGAGGGGCAGGGAACGGGGGACTCCTGCCGCTGCCCAAAATCGGAGGAGCCGTCGCCGTCCATCGGGCGGCGGAGGAGTGTCGCGCCGTCCGCCGAGGGCCGTCCAGTGCCACCGCCAGGCACCGCGGAGGAGATCACCCAGCTGGTGGAGGGCCGAGCAGCAGTGCGTCTGGGAACCGGATTTTTTTTTTTTTTTCCTCTCTCCCCTCTCTCGTCCTTGTCGCTCCTCCTTCCATCTCCTTTTCTCTCGCCTCGTCTGTCCTACCCCCAGGTTCCTGCAGGTCCCCGTGAGCGGTCCCCCCCGGAGGGAAGGGGGGGGGGGGGGGGAGTAGAGCGCAGTCTCGAGGGTACCCCCCGGCCTGCGAGGGGCGATGGGGGTATGTGGCGAGTGGGGCGGGGCCGAGAGGCGTGGGAACGAGGAGTGAGGCCAGGTGTAGTGATTGGAGATGAGCTACACCTGAGCCCCACCGCTAGTATCGAGTCCCACGTAGGAGATGGAAGGATATAAAACTGGAGTGACGACCGTGAAGGACGAGAGAGGACCAGGCCTGGGACATTACTTTATGTTTTGGCTTTTATTTGTGCGCACCAGTCGTCCGTGAGGGGCTGGTGCGCCGTTTTGTATTTATTTATGAATTATTAAAATGCTTTTTGATTGTGCGCCGGTTCCCGCCTCCTTCTTCCCGATGAATATGGAGATTTGTTTGTTACAGCACACAACACAAGATACTTCTCTTTTCAATATGAATGCCATTATTAGATAAATCTAAGACATATAAACTAATCTAACACATAAGCACACGCACTCACACATTCACACAAATTGCAGGAAGAGAGAACGTTAGGGAAGAATGAGTTTAAGAGAATGGAAATATGGAATCCCATGTTTACAGCAATATAGGTGAAATTGCAAAGACATGAACAGCCATCAATCACGTAATTAGCCCTCGCATTGAGTTCCTCAATGAGGTTAAAATTATATTAGATACACCAGTATAGATCAGAGTCTGGAGGTTACTTGCATCTCCTGTGTAACGGGGTTCCTTTTGTTGTCGTTGAAAGGGGTTTCCCGATGTCGCTGATTGGCTGAAAGTTCAGTAGTCGCTGAAGTGACGTCTTGGGAAGCCTGTGGTTGGGCGTTGGCTGATGATGCAGAGTTGTATGGACTGGTTGTAGTTGAACGGGCACTCGATGTCAGACTCGGAGACACAGCGTTACAAAACTTAATCTCAGAACACGAAACTCTCAATGGAAAAGAAAAGAAACTAAAGTAAAAGAACAGAAGTAAAGTGTGACAAGACTATGTGGCGTTTCATCTCATCGTGGCTAAGTAGCAGCAGGCGTGCAGGCCGACACACGCTGGAACCACGCTAAAAGAATGCTAGTGATGCCTAAAAGCAAAATCAAGGAGCAAAAGCTAAAAGCCAGCTAAAAGAAAAATTTGATGGTGTCCTGAGTATTTAAACTGGCACCTCAAATGTTGTCTTGACCAATTAGATATTGTCTTTGCTCGAGGTATCATAAATCACATGTTATCTTATCAAGCACGTGGTCCGAATTTTCCCACTCTTGCAGGTTATAATTTTGGACATGATTCCTGTAACAAGAATATGATACATTTGACAAATAACTGATGGTCAGGAATGTTTCAAGCAACCAGATTGAAACACATACATACTAAACATGAATATGAACCCTTAAGGCTGGTTCACACGGCAGGATAATTAGGCCGATTTTAGCCCCGATTCACCCCTTCCGACAATCTTAGGATGCTCCGATTATCGTAAAATAATCTGATCAAATATTCCTGCCGTGTGTGTTGTGTTAAGACTGCTCTCCTCTGCTCGGAAGAACGTCGGGACCGCTCCGATCTCAAATCGGGGATATCCAACATGTTGGATTTATTTGGCCCGATTTTCTTCTATTGTGTGGTGTCCCCCGAGGACAAACAATCACGCAGCCTGTGGACTGTGGCGTGTAGCCAATCAGAAAGCGAGGTGACGAGGCGGTGAGGAAGTACCGGGAAACAAAATCAAAACAGCCGGCGTATATAATAAAACAAATATAACAAATACAAATAAAGTCGATGGGCATAACTACATCCACAACTGCAGTCCACCAGAGTACATGGAAACGAATATATGAACGTTTATTTCAACGGTTATTAATCTGTGTAGTACGTAACAACATTTCTATGAGATAAAACAACAACTTAACTCCATATCATGATGGAGGCAATTCAATAATTTTTAAAAGCCATACACAATATTTTAATTAGAAACATGATAGTCAAATGTGTGGGTTACATATAAATTAATATGGAGTTAAGCAATATTCATTTATAAGTCTTTTTGAGTTCATTTTGGTGCATCTACATCTTTAAAAGGTTTCTGTGCCATTCTCTGACATAAGGACGCTCTGTGGAGACCAGAGGTTAAAAGGCCCCCCTTAGGAATTTCAGTCTGGTTCTTCTAGGTGTGTGTGTGGGGGGAAGTTAATCCAATCCAACGATCTTGTGATTATGATTTCATGGGTTTACATGTGATGGTTAGGCTGTGCATCTCTTTGACCATCAATCTTTTTCTGAATTGCAATTGTCAATAATTGTTCTAATGGTGTTAATGTTGAAAGTTGTTTTGTGAAAGAGTTTGTTGGTTAGTGGACTTGCTTCAGACTGTGATGCCAGGAGTTGATTTACAACATCCTGTTTCCTTTCTGTGGAATTCATCTCATTTCAACCATGCTCCCGATCAAATCTTTAATTTGTCTGGTTCGGGTCTGATACGCTAGAAAGATCTAGTCTGTTTCAACTGTAAATATTGTACAGGTTACTTTTACAAAACTACCTTCCTTCTTTTAGTCTTTGCTCCAGATCTGTCATCTGTTAAAGTGAATATAGCTGTACATGTGGTCTCACGATCTGTGTTCACCTTCACGATTGACCACACAATGCATTAATAGTTTTTGGTCTGATGACCATTTCCTAATTCACTCTTTGTGAGAGTCTCATTCAGTCTGTTTTCTCACACTCGCTGTAATGGAGTTGTTCATCTTCATAGTTTTTCAGCTCCTGATGGAGGTTCAGTCTTACAGTAAGTGATGTCTATTGTTTAATTTTGATTAAATACTGTATGTCCACATTTGTCTAACCTATTTCAGCATTTGTGTTCAGTATGTTTTATTAATATTGCACACACTTGATCCTACAACTTATCTTCTTTTTAGGTGTATTAGTTTTACATTAGCCATGTCATGAAAATTCATTACCTGATTGCAATAACCTGATTAAACATTTCCTAGAAATTCCTAGAAATAAGAAGCTTTTATTATATATTTTTTATTATTATATGGATTTTGACAATTATTTTAATGTTCCCCAAGGCTCACTTATAATGTTAATAATGTTTTGTGGGTGCTGTTTTTATAGCATCAAATAACTAAAACCAAACTTCTTAGAAAAATACCTAAATGACAAAAACCAAGAAATATTTACTTTTAATTTGTACATGTAAGTACATTTTCATACAAATTATTTATTGTTAAGTCTTATTATTTAAATGTTTTTTTTTTCTGTTCTCATGTCAGATGTGTATGTATGTATATACCAGGAGCACCTCGTGTATCTGCGCAGATCTGACGAATAAAGCTAATTCTGATTCTGTTTTTTTTTTTTTATTTGGCTCAAACTAAAATTAGAATTTTTTATCCTGAATCATGATCCCTGTCTATGATTCCTGAGTCTCTGTTCATGGACATTGCTCATGTTCTTGCTCAGTGTTCCTTTGTTATTTACCCGTGTTTGTTTTTTTTTGTTTTGTCAATAAACTATGCGCATTTGGATCCACCTCACTTCGTCTGTGTCCCAGCATAAAAGAATGAAGCAAACAAGGGTAAATAACAAAGGAACACTGAGCAGGAGCAAGACCAGAAATCTTAGACAGGAACATCAACAACAAAACATGAGGGGAACAAGGTCACAAACAAGACAAAGCTACAAACTAAGAGTCCATGAACAGAGAAATAAGAAACACAGACAGGGATCATGACAACCTGGTGAGGGCAGGGTTTATAATCTATACTAGTAGTACTCAAGCAGATGTCTAGAGCCTCAAACACTGCACATTTTACATGTCTTCTGACACAATCATTTTATAATATGTAGGATATGTAAGTAATGAAACATTATGTTTTACAAAGATTTCCTATATGCAAAAGGATCAAGGCAAATTTGATTTATCATATCGTGACGCCTTTAAAGTAATGAATAAATAAATAAATAAATATGAGAATGACTGATTGATCTGTTTTGTTGCAGAATTTCCTAGAGTAAAAGTATCTCCAGATGTCATAAGAGAGTCCAGCTCAGTGAAGATCAGCTGTGAGACAGATCCACGTGTTTCAGTGATTGAATGTTACTTCTTCATAAACAGAGAAGAGAAGAAAATGAAAAGCAGTTCATCATGTGAGCTGGATCTCACTGGTGCTGAAGTGTTCAGATGGGCAGCTGTAAAATCACCTGAATCACTCAACATTATCTGTTTCCACACAACGACAACTGGTCCAAACTCAATCATATCATCATCTGATTCTGATCCTGTCATAGTGATGGTTCAAGGTGAGATATTTCACTGCTGTTCTTGTGTATTAGAAACTTTTCCAGTGTTTTTACTGATCATGGATTATTCAACGTTACACAGATTCACTTCGATCAGTTTGTGATGATGATGTTACACCTGTAGGGCACTTCTGGATAGATTGGATAATATTTGTAAAGACCCTTTTAATAGACTTTAATAGTACATATTACTACCTTATGGTTACACATTACTACTTAATTTATAATTGTTAATAATAATGTTTGTGTTGTTGTATTTTCTCCAAAACGACACATTACTAAAGAACAGACAATATTTGTATTATTATTACTTAAGGATCTGTATCTCCAACAAGCAAGTTTTGCTTTAAAGTTTGATAATAATGTAATATCACTCTCTATAATGCTGATAAATTGTCTCTTCAGCTTTAACATCAACCACCACTGAATGGAGTGATTGAGTTTATAAATCAGTTATTCTAACTCTGATTCTGAATGTCCTCAAAATGAGAATCATTCTCTCCAGTTCATGATTTGTTGAGCATTTACTATATACTGTATATGGTATATCATCACACATTTCACAATGTCTTTTCATCAGTATTAACTGTCAAGTCCATTTCTGAAATCACAACATACAGTAAAACTAGTAAGTTGCTAATAATAGCTTTAATGATTATTTTAGATTAAATCTCATCAACTATTTCCTTATTAAAACTGATTGCCCTTTCAATGTTATTTATATATTAGCAGATCTCCAAACCAAGATAAACCTGCCAACCAGTACAGGAAAGGAAAACATGAGTAAGTTCATCCACTCTTCCTTGATGGTAAAAGTTGCCTGTAGAATTCATATGTTGGATTCAAAAGTTTAAATATAGCTGGGAATTATTTTCAAAGTTAACTGGTATATCAGAATCTGTAAGTTAGCAGTTCCTGAATAAAAGCAGTAAACACAGATAATTCAACAACGGCAAGTCTCAGGTCAGACTGCACTACATGACTTTTGCCCAGATTTACAGCCTGGATACATTGATTCTAGTTGGCTAAAGCCAGAGCACATTTGTTTTCGACAGATTTAATAGGAAATCATATAGCGATGATGGACACTTCATTTTTTTGTTTCAATCTGAGGATATCAAACATTTTTGATATTTTTGAGCTGATTTTAGAGCACAAAAGCTGTGTCCCAATTCAGAGGCTTTGTCCTTGAAGAAAACAGTAATTAACACGTATTTGACCTGATTGACCTGATAGTGTAAACTCTCATGTAGTCGAATGCAAACCACCACTAAAGACCACCTTCTCTCTTCAAACTGATCTGAGTCTTAAACTTTAGAGGATGTATTAATGAAGCATGAAAGCAGATGGGATTTAGACTTTGCAGACTGAATTTATACGTCTGGTTTGAACGTGAAAAAAATGACAATATTCTCTTACCAGTCCTGATTCAAACACAAACTAACACTGAATATATTATTTGATCATTACACACAATAAAAATAAAACAAAATCACTTCAATTATCACGTTGACTGATGTATCTACAGTGTCAATATTAAACATGATAATACACATAAACATGTATTAAAGTGTTTGTCTTGTTTTGACACAGAAATATTGGTGATAGTGCTCGTCTCTATTGGTGTTGCTGTAATTTTGTCTGGATTCATGGGACTCATCTGTCTCTGCCGGTCTGCATGTAAGTATTTTAATGTCAGTTTATTTATAATACACAACAGAAATTCGACCAAAGTGATACACAGCAGTATAATGCAGTTTAATGATTTCTAGGTAAAAAAAGAAGAAAACCAGATGCGCCCATTCAAGAAACTGGAATAGTGAGTATTCCTGCATTTAAAATCTATAAAATCATGAGTTAACAAATATATTTCTAATATATCATAGTGAATAAGAATGCCTGAAAGGAGTTTGACCTTTGTTACTGGTTGTTATTTAGAGTTGTTCTGGACCTCCAGAGACATATTCTCTGATCACTTCTGTACCAGAAACATCTCAGCCCATATCTGCAGGTAAGAGAACACTGTTCTCAGGAAATTATCTCAGATCATTTAAAAACATAGTAGCTCACCAGCAACAGATACTTATAGTTAGAAACATTGTTCAGAGACCACAGCTTCTCACAGCCATTTCTTCAGCAGATCAGTATTATTAGCCACATCTTCTCTTAAAGGAACAGTTCACACCAAATCATTTACCATATGCATCTCATAAAAGTACTGACTACTTAAGTTTTATATTTCAAGTCTTCAGTCATTCAAGTCATATGAAAATATTTTGCCTTTATCGTGTAGATTGCTGCAGTGTTGATGTATTTTTGGAGGCCAATCCAGGAGTCAGCATTTTTTTTATTATGAAGCCTATAATCCCCAGAAGTTTAAAGCTATAATCATTTAAACTATAAACTATATATAATATATAAGCTATAAACAAGATATACCATGACTGGATGAATTCAAAGTCACCACTTAGCTTCTGACAGCTCTTTCAGTTTTTTTATTTAAAAAAAAATAAATTTTAAAATGAGTCAATAAAATAGGGCAGTTGAAGCTGCGGTAGGTAACTTTTGACGCTCTAGCGGTTAATAAACAGAACTGCTTGCGTCTTGCGGAAGAACATCGTAGCCGGAACTACTTCTCTCTGTTTATGTCTATGAAGAATCACAAAGGTACTGGGTTACTCCGCCGCGGTATCCCTGAAGCAATCTAAAATAGTCCAAATATAAAAACTTATTATAGGTGCACCCTAGTGATTCAGGACAAGCCAAAAACACGGTTTGGAAAATGGATTCATGGTGTACTCGCTTATATAAATTTTGCTACATTTTGAACATAAACAAAGTTACGGACCGCAGCTCTGATTGGTTGTTTTTACCGGGAGCGGATGACTTTCTGCAAATGGCAATAGCACCACTGGGAGGAGCCAGAGGAACTTGATTTTTTTCACAGATTATCTGTCTCATATTCTACTGCCAGGACATAATGACAGGTTTAACAAATATGTCAAAAACATATTTTTACAAAAGTTACCTACTGCAGCTTTAAAGCTAATGTTTGAGTAGATGAGTTTACCTGTTCAGTGTTTCTTTGCCACTTTTTAGCAACCATCTTTTTCAAGACAAATGAAAGCCTTGACAAAAGGCTCACAAGGGCTTATTTTATGTTGTAGACTAAAGCATGGAAACATCTTGAGCTTGTGTTAACCACGGGGCCTAATTTATGGCTTTAAAAAATAAAAACAAAAAGATTTCAAAAATTAAAAAAAACAAAAAAACAATGACTTTTGGATAGTGCAAAAATGCTGCTTGACCCTCTTCATCATGCTGTTCTTTCAAATGCCCCGAATACCCAGAGTCACATCAGGACAGCACAGCAGATCCCACAAAACACATTACATCTGTAAATGTTCTTTACCAGCCCTCGGGTAAGGAAATGTTTCTTTGTCATATCATGATGAGGATTTTAATCTGTCTCTTTCTTTTTTCACTTATGAGTTTATATATATCAAAAATCAAAACTTCCTCACTAGCACAAAAGCTACAAGCCCGAATTTAGGTTCTAAAAAACCTATCTGCCCAAACACTTGCTCTGGGGGAAGTGGTGCAAATATTAAATTAATTACAACACTGTTGCACAGAATGAGTCTGAGAAGAGATGATTCTGCTGTGCAATGTGTCAAAGTTTAAAATATATGTGGTAAAGTTAATAACAGAGACCTTTGTAATCCAGGCCAACACATATTTATTAAATTGATATGACTGGTTTAAAGGGCTCTGCATTGCATTACAGATGTTTTGATCAACAAACAACAGAAACAGGGAAATCCAGAAGAAAATGAGGTATGTATGTTTGAACACTTTCCCACACCAAACACACATAAAAACATATCTGTTCATCTTAAATAACACATTTACTTACTTTCTTTTATTCTGTCTTTCTTCCCTCATAAGAATGTTTATCACCTGTACAGCACGATCCCTGAAAACTAGTTCACTCAAATGCAGACGATCAAGCCTAGAGTTTGCTGAAGATGTCTTGTTTCATTATGTACTCGCAATGAAGTATCTTTACTTGCAGACAAACATATTTTAATTTTCATAATTTATGTAACCTTTATTGAGAGGATCTTCTGTGGCAAGGCCCACTGGCATAATACTTTTTTTTTTTTTTTTTTTTGCATAAACACAATTTCAGTATGTATATTCATGTATGCTGAATGTTTTATAGAAATTTCATGCTCCCTTGCAAAAGGCTTTTTTTTTTTTGTTGGTATTTTAAAAATACAAAAATACAGTAGTTTATTTTGATACATGGTCTGGCTGGTGTATTTTGTAGTTTATTTTTATACACTTAATATTAAGGTATTTGGTATTTTATATTAAAATACCGTCTGATGTATCTTTGCCCAACCCTGTGTACAGAAACATAGCATATTCACAGTATAGAAAATGAAGAAATTTATTTTATATTAGTAAAATGTATTACATGGAGCTAAAAGTGCCTTCAGATTATACAAAATATTAGATAAATATGCAATTTATCAAACAAATTGTCATAATGTCCAACTCATTTAATCTGTATTATTTTCTTTGTCAAACTACAGTCCACTAAATGTCCAGTGACTGATCAATACTGCACAAATTTATAATTAGCTGATATGATTTTTGCACGTATTCTTGTATCTTAGAAAATGACCAGTGACTGCAGGGCTGCTAATTATTTGCATATTAATTAACGATCAAGGGAATTTTGATTTCTCATGTCATGACCACTTTAACATTGTTTTTGAAAACAATGAATTATGATGCATCATAAATACATATTTAAGGGCATTCCATTAAGTCCCAGGGTGATTACTCTTGTAATTATATTTAATTTAAATATATATATATTTTTTTATTTTCATTTGCTAATCAAAACTAGCCAATGTGTAAATGTTGCTTCTTTTATGATAGATTTAAAAAGTAGATTTAGAGATATTTGTTACCAAATAATGTACATTCTCTTACACCCACAATCACACTAAAAACAATATTTTTCACTGGTAATTTCTGGCAACCACAGCAGCAGTGTTGTTGTTTTTTTAACCATAAATTTAACAGGATATATTTATTTTTTTTTACGGTGAAGTGCCATTTGCACTGAAAAAGCAATTGTAAGTTGCTTTGGATAAAAGCTTCTGCTAAATGAATAAATGTAAAAAATTTAAACGCAAGAAGCTACATTTATGATACAAATGTTGTCAAATTGTATTATTCATGACTTGTGCCTAAATAGAGAATCTTAAAACAGAATCTAAATATCTTATTATTGCTAATATATATATATATATATATATATATATATATAATTGGCGGACCACTCTTAGCTGGGACGTATTGCTTAGCTTCTTTGACAAGCTATCCAACACAGAAAAACTTAAATTGTACCTTTTTTGAGGTGGATGAGACGGGATTCCAGCCGATAGATAAACAGGGCAGGTAAGCAGAGCAAGGCAGGCAGCAGGCAGGTAAGTAGGTTGGTAGTAGCAGACAAAGCATGGACTCCAGTAGTCCAACAAACGATTGGCAAGTGGTTGAAATAAATGGTTTGTAAAAAAGGCACAACTTAATATCAAAAATTATGTCCAAATAGTGTTCAATACACTCTAAAAAAACGCTGGGTTGTTTTTTCAACCCAACTGCTAGGTTGAGGCCGTTGGATAGGACTTTGGGATGTTTTAACCCAAGTTTGGGTTGAAAACAGTTCTCTGTTTTAACCCAGCGGGGCTGGGTTGAGGACGCGGACGTGAAGGAGAGCACGCATGTCACGTCAATATCGTACGTCTCCAGTGCGAGCAGCTGCCATTTTCTCTCGTGAAAGAAGCGAGAGAAAGACTATGGTAAGTAAATATCCAAAATGTTAAGTTATCTTTCATTGTTTACCCGGTTGTATGAAAGGTGGAAACAAAGGAGCTTAAAGTTATATATATAATTTTTTTTTTTTTTTTTTTTAAACGGCCGCGGTTTTCGCCTCAGACACGGAGGTCTTAACTGCCTCATGTAACTTGACTGAACGGAAGATGCACTTTTAATATAACGTCCGTGAATGTATTTTGTTATATTTACATAAGATTTTACATTATCTGTACTTTTTGAGGCGTTAATAGACGGTTATGGTCACAGTTACACTCATGTTAATTTGTCTTTTTTTTCGCGGTTAAACTGAATGTATGTTTGTCTCCTAAAGGAAACGGCGTTGTGTAGTAAAGACTAGCATACTTATTTTGAGGCTGTTGAAGTGGTAACTGTTAAAAGTATGTTAATATACTTATTATTACATGTAATATTTCAGACTTGTCGAGCTTGTGTCTTCATTGTCCTCTCGCTGAGAGTTAAAGACACAGAAGCTGTTTGTTTGAGGAGTCACAAGCCTGTGTGAGGATGAGGAGGAGGTGTTCTTCTGAAGAGAGGGACAGACTCTAAGGAGAGTAAACTTCAGTTATAACATAAGTTATCTTTATGTTTACTAAGACTAAAATAATGTTTGTTTTTTTAGATGTTGAAATCCAGAGACAAGATAACTTCATTCTTTTGAGACTGATGTAAGTTGTTATTTATTTAATTTTTTTTGAAAATTAATAATTCTGTTGTGTCCTGCCTGTTTACTTCACATTTTGATGCATCAACAGTGTGATTTTATATATATATATGTATGAGAACTCAAACTAACTGGAGTTAAGGACACACAAGTCTGCTTGTGTGAGGAGGTGGTTTTCTCAGCTTCTTTGGAAGAGAGGGAAAGATCATTTAAGGCAAGTAAACTTCATAATTTCATGTTTTTTTTTGTTTGTTTTTTTTACTAAAAGTAAAATAATGTTTGTTTTTTGTTTTTGTAGATGTT
This sequence comes from Carassius gibelio, assembly GCF_023724105.1. Classification (NCBI taxonomy): domain Eukaryota; kingdom Metazoa; phylum Chordata; class Actinopteri; order Cypriniformes; family Cyprinidae; genus Carassius; species Carassius gibelio. The sequence goes on from NC_068406.1 coordinate 11,106,215, forward strand.
AAAATCCAGAGACATGGGAGAGCATCAATCTTTTGAGATTTTATGTAAGTTATTTTTAGAAAATAAATGTTTCTGTTTTCTCCTGCTGGTTTACTTCACATTTTGATGCAACAACAGTGTGATTACGTGCTCATTTCATTAAGACCATTGATGTCTGTGTTTTTCATTGCAGATCTCAAACCAACTTTGGAGTTGTCTGATTTGGAGAGTCATCATTCTTGGTCTTCGCTCTTAAAAGGTAAAGTTCACACAAAAAATCATTTACTTGCCCTCAAGTCATTCCAAACCTATAAGACTTTTGTCTGTCTTTACAACATAAATTAATATATTTTTAATTTTTTCATAATATTTGTTAATCCATTTATAGTTTAGATAATCAGTATTTTCAAGCCTCATAAATATAGAGTTATTGTAGAAGTAATTCATTCTGATATTTATATAGGAATAAATCTTAAATTCTATGATAGCAAACATGTATGTTCAAAATAAAATACTGGTCTCCCAGACCAGCAATGGAAGACACAAATTAAGAGAATATTAAATATATTCATATGTTTGTATGAGTCTGGAAAAACATGGGGAGAGTAAATTATGACCATTTTAATTATTTGGTGAACTAACGGTTTGAAGAGCAGCCCTCCACGTACATGAACATTTGTGAGGTATGTGAATGCCATGACTGTTTTAATGTTTCAGTAAAGAAGCTTTCTGAAATCAATATTTATTCAAACAGTATCACCTGCCCTCACACTAGTGCTGCCATTAAAGCCTTCCCGAGAGCTGTGGTGGACAGAGACATTAAACAACCGCAAAAAGTGTTGAAACTTTAAAAGCGATTATTTACCTATCCTTACGGATGTGAATACACCTCTACCTGAAAATGGATAGTTTAATTAAATGTTTAATTTTTTCAAATGTGTTTCTCTTAGGCCACTGATGAAGAGCAGGCGGTGACTGGGATGAATGCTGGTCAGAGAGGAGAATCTTCTTTCCCCTAAATAGCGGTGGTTTTAAAGGAGGACGCTGCCCTGGATGGTGTAGAAGATGTCACATGCTGTGCAGATGGGGTTTCTTCATGATTACATCAGTTATGCTAAAGAGATCATGAAAATTGACCGTGATGCATGATCTGTATCCATGGACTATGAAACAAACTGTAAGTCTATAATTTGTAAAAAAAAAAAAAGTTAAATGCTTTTTCTGTGTTGTTTAGTAGAAGAGTTTACATTCTTTCACACACACACACACATATGCGTCTGTTAAATGTTATAATATCAGAGTTAATGTTGTGATTTATTTGTGTACTGTCATGCCAGAATAGTTGGTAAAGAACCTAACTAATTGTAAATTTATTGTATAAGTGTTTTCATATAGTTTTATACAATATATACAATTGAACAAAATCCAATTTGATCTTAAGTTATATTCATCAAATGTCCAATGCTTTATTTATGAACTCTGTAGCTGTTAATGCCATCCTTTTCTGCATATCTTCTAACATGTTACTTTTTGACTTTTCTCTTGTTTTTAATAAATATCTTCCTTTTGATAATTATTATTTGTGTGTAAAAGTGATATTTAAAATGAACAACATTTGTAGGTTTAATGCCTAGCTCAATTTGGGTTAATTTTAATGTAGAAATGCAGTGTTTCCCCACATCCTTACACTCAATCGGTGGCTATGTCCTGACATTTTATCCTACCCTGTCAGATTTTCCTACCCGGGTTTACTGCGCACGCGCACATCAATATCGCGTCCTTTGTCTCATGCTAAACAACGATATTTAATGTATCTGCATTACTGTAAGGGTAGGTTTAGGGTTGGGGTAGGTGTAGACTTTAATAAAAACGCAATCTAATTGGAAGAAAATAATATTTATTGTTGGTTTCCTCTAGCTGTATCCCTTCTAGCTACAACCGCGAATATAACATATAATTACTGTATTTGCAGTACTGTAAGGGTATGATTAGGGTTGTGGTAGGTTATACGTTGATAAACCATAACTTTACAGTAGCAGTTTTCTGGTTGGGTTAAATATGATAACCCAACTGGTTGGGTTAAAATAACCCGGCGCTGGGTACGTCCCTTTTTGACCCAGCGCTGGGTTGTCAAAATAACCCAAATTGGTTTGTTTTCAACCCAGCAGTTTTTAGAGTGTAGTGATTCAATTAATTCAGTATAGATTCTTCAGCGATTCAATAGCGATGTAAAGAACTGTATGCTTAATACGTTCCAACAGCTTCCTATGTTCCTTTTGTTTTAGAAAGGTGAGAGCAAGCTATAACTAACTAAATGTAATTTTCCAAGGAGCCATATATTATTCCCTTAAACTCATTAGGCATTATTCACAAGAATAAATGAGTGCAAAGATTCAGTGTATGCATCTGTTTGACAATGTGTGCACATGCGCAAGTTCATTCAGATCTCACTCAGCTTTAGATTGCTGGCCTTCTACTAGCAAGCAGATCTTACTGATAGGTCTTTCAAGCTGGCTTGTTTTGGTTTGAAGCCGTACACTGCGGACCAAACCTTTGGAGTCAGGGAAGGCTTCAGTGACTCTAGCCAGCATCCGTGATCCTCTTGGCGCCGTGCTATCGGCTACTAGCACGACGTCTCCTGGACAGAAGTTGCGTCTGACACGAGACCATTTTTGCTGTGTTTGCAGAAGAGGGAGATACTCTCGGACCCAGCGTTTCCAAAATAAGTCGGCAATGTACTGGATCTGTCTCCAACGACATCTGCTGTAAAGATCTTCTTTCACGAACAAACCTGGAGGTAGAACAGGCTGCACCTTAAGCTGCATTATATGATTAGGCGTTAACGGCTCCAAATCATTTGGGTTATCAGAAACAGTTGTGAGTGGACGGCTATTGAGAATGGCCTCAACCTCACACATTACTGTCTGAAGGCCTTCATCATCCAGATACAGCTGACTGGTGACTGACCGTAACGTCGCTTTGATCATGCGAAACAACCTTTCCCATATCCCTCCATAATGGGCACCATGGGGAGGATTAAAATGTCCATTTCACTCCCTTTTGGAGCAGACTTTTTTCAATTTGTTGCATGTTCCATGATTTTAAAGACTCTTTTAGTTCCTTTTCAGTGGCAACAAAGTTTGTCCCATTATCTGACCGCAACTCAGACACTGGTCCTCTTCTGGCAATGAAACATCTGAATGGATGAATGCAAGAGTCAGTATCAATAGAATGTGCAACCTCCAAGTGTATAGCATGGCTGGTAAGGCATGTGAAAATCACGCCATATCGTTTTACAATGCTGCGGCCTTGTTTTACCTCTAATGGCCCAAAATAATCAACCCCTGCATGCGTGAAGGGCGGACGGTCAGGGGTCAACCTGTCAACTGGCAAGTCTGCCATTTTTTGTTCACCTGCACTCAACTTGACTCTTCTGCACTTGGTGCATTCATAAAATACCTTTCTGGCCAGAGTGTTGGCACAAGGAATCCAATATCTTTGTCTGAGTTTGGAGAGCATTAAATTTCTTCCACCGTGTCCAACTTCTTGATGGATGTGCTGGAAACATAATGGTCCTTAGGGAGAACAGCAGGGTGTTTCTGCTCAGTGGGCATTGCCATATTACTCAGACGCCCACCAACCCTTAAGATGCCATTGGCCATCAGAGGATCTAACCTGTAGATGGAGCTGTTTCTATTTACATTTTGCATGCCTTTCTGCAAACAGGCCATTTCTTGTGGGAATCCCTGCCTTTGGCAAAACTGTGAGATTGCGACCTCAGCATCCTCTAGATCACTGATTGATAGAACATATGGACCTGTCCTTTCATGTTTTCCTTTTCTTGGGGTCATGATATGTCTGTTTAGATCTTTCTTGCCATTCTTTAATTTCAAGGACCTCAGGAACCGCGCCACAGATTTCTTGAGCCTCATCCAAGTTGAGAAGTAATTCATGAGATAAGTAGTAGCGTCACAGTTTTCCTTCACAGCAGTATTGACAGTGACAACTCCTTTTCTTAATTCAGGGTCATCTTGAGAGAGAGGTTTGGATGGAAGCTTTGGCCAGCGATGAGATGGTTCCTTCAGAAAGTCTGGGCCACTGATCCATGTTGTTCTTTTCAGGAATGTGTTGACATGTAGTCCTCGGGAGGCGTAATCAGCGGGATTGAGTTTTGTGCCTATATACTTACATTGGGAGACATCTGACGCACTTCTGATGACATTTACACGGTTTGCCACAAAGATTAGGAATCTTCTGCTTTCATTCCGGATGTACCTTAGAACAGTCATGCTATCTGTCCAAAACAGAGACCTTTCCAATTCCATATGCAACTCCTCAGATAGCATCTTATCCATTCGTACGGCCAGAACTGCAGCAGTGAGCTCCATTCGTGTTGTGGTCATCAGTTTTAAGGGAGCAACTCTGGCCTTTGCCATTATAAAGGTGACGTGGACCTTGTTGCTGCTAGTCAACCTAAGATACGTAACTGTTCCATACCCAAGGTCAATCGGTTGACCTTGAACTCCCTCACTCTTGGAAGATCTTGCCACCATTGCATCCAGGCTTGAGCATGGACCTCTGGCAATTCTTCATCCCATCCAATGTTTTGCTTGCATAACTCCTGCAAGATATGTTTTGCTGGAAAGGTGAGAGGTGCAATGAATCCAAGTGGGTCATATATAGAACTGACCATGGACAGAATCCCACGTCTGCTGCATGGATGCTCCTTTATGGTCACCTGAAATGTGAAAGTGTCTTCCTTAACACACCATTGCACACCGAGAGCTCTTTCAACTGGCAAATCTTCTATGTCAAGGTCAAGATTCTTTATGTCCTTGGCCCTCTCAGGCTCTGGAATAGAGACCAATACAGCTCTGTTGTTACTAATCCATTTGGTCAACTTAAAGCCTCCAGTTGCACAGAGTGATTTCAGCTCTTTACAAAGTCTAATGGCATGGCCCTCTGTGTCCACTGCCTTTAACAAATCATCCACATAGAAGTTGTTCTTGACTGTGCTAGTTGCATCAGCTGAGAAGCACCCCTTGTTATCCTCAGCTGTCCTCTTTAAAGCATAACTTGCACAGCTAGCTGATGATGTTGCGCCAAAAAGATGTACGATCATCCTGTACTCTTTCAGTGGTTGACTAACGTCCCCATTTGGCCACCAAAGGAAGCGCAAGAAGTTCACATGATGAGATGGGACCTTTACTTGATGGTACATTTTCTCCACATCAGCCATGATAGCTATGTTGTCAAGACGAAAACGGACTAAGACTCCAATTAAGCTCTTTGTAAGATTGGGACCTTGAATGAGTTCGGTGTTAGGTGAGGCACCTTGATAAGCTGCAGAGCAGTCAAATACCACATGCAAGCTCCCCTTCTTTGGGTGAAACACACCATGGTGCGGAATGTACCACACTTTTCCATTTTCCTGCATCAACTGGTCTTGGGGTACAAGTTCAACATGTCCACATGATAGTACCATTTCCATAAATACCCTATACTCATTATGAAAGTCACTATTCCTTTGCAACTTTCTTTTTAAAGACAATGCTCATTGCTCTGCCATGTGATGGTTGTTTGGCATCATAGGATTATCCTTATTGAATGGCAAAGGCAATTGATAATGTCTCTCCAAAATTTCAACAGAGCTGTCCATTATCTGCATGAATTTGTGGTCTTCTACCGACATTTGTTTCTTCTCCTCATAACTATTTTCTGGGTAATAATGGTTGTATTGCTGAATCAAAAGTTCACTCAGGTTATCAACAGAAATCCTATGTGCATGAACATGTCTCTGACCTTGCTTGTTGATGCATGCATCCTCATTGTGGAGAAGTCCATTCACCACCCAACCTAGCAGTGTTTTAACAGCAAAGGGTACATTACCCTGGCTATTGATAATTCTCCAAGGTTCCATCAATTTGTGTGCATTATTCCCAATCAGAAGGTCAATCCCAGCATTAATGTTGGGAATATCAACTTCTTGAAGATAAGGCCATTTTATAATATCTTCTTGTCTAGGGATATGTTCCCTGTTGACTGGAATTTCTTGCTGAGTGTAAACTTCGGGTAATTTTATGAATCCCTTTCCTTCCAAGCTACACACTTCCAGGTCCTTGACTACCAGGCTGTTAACAAGTTTCTTTTGCCCCATAGTGCGCAGAAGTATTTGTTGATGTTTCCCATTAGCATTCAAGTTCCTCCTAAGTTGTTATGTGCAAAAGGTTGCGGAACTCCCTGGGTCAATGAAAGCATATGTTTGAACTACACGATTTGAATTACTAATTTTGACTTGAACTGGTATTATTGCAAGTGTACAGTGTTTATCACTACAATCAAGTGCCTCTGTTTTCAGCGAAACCAACCCGCTGCTCACTGCCTTCTTGTCTGAAGGACCTACATTAATCTGCTCTTTCGATACGTTTTGAGGTATATGCAAGATAGTGGGATGTAATTTTGAACAAATTGAACAGGTTTGTCTATTTTTGCAAGTTAAACTCATGAGTCCTTTAGCAAGACAACCAAAGCAAACACCTTTAGTCTTTAGCAGCTCAACTCGTGCGTTGTGAGACTTCTTCATCAGCTCTTGACATGACACAATCTCATGCTCACCATTACAGGCAGGACAGAGTTTTGACTTACTGTTTTTGGGCACTTTGGATAATTGCAATTTTGCTCTCTGGGTTGTTCTTTGGTGCAACTGATACTGTTGTTGCGAAACTGCTCCCTCTGCTCCTCTGCATGGAACTCATTGGCTTGCTACTGTTAGCGGCGGTTTTTGGTGACCTTCTGTTTAAGGAGCCGTCTTGGAGGTTACCAAAGACTGGGTCTTGTAGAATCCTGGCCTGCCTTTCCAGGAAGAGGACAAGATCAGAAAACGTGACTCTTGCTCCTGTTCATTCCCTGATGTCAAAGACATGTAATCTCTATTTCTCTTTCACTTTGTAAGGTACCTTGGAGATTAAAAGCCTCAGGTTTAATGGAAGGTTCAGCTCATCCATGTACCTTAAGGTACGCATTACATTGCAGCATCCACGGACGAAAAGAGCATAACTGTACAGAGTTTCTCCATTGTCTGATGGGATAAAGATTCAGTTTTCTTAAACCCCACCTTTCGGTAGCATACTGTGTTCTGATTGGTCAACTAACATAGTCAGGTTTGATTGGTTGTTCCGCACACAACTTCACGGTAAACAATGCGTTAGCATCTTTTTGGGGTGAATTATGTCTTATTCCTCTCATCGCGAAGCAAAACTTAATAAAAAGTTTAAAAAACTTTTTTTTATAAAAAAATAAAAAACTTGAACAGTCTCGCTGCTTTTTCTTTTGTGTGGGTGTATTCAAGCCGCGCGCTTCAGTTTGAATCTGAATAACGCGTTCAGCGCGGGGGCGTGGTCACATTAGATATAATGAAAGGAGACGTGGATTACATGGATTACTTTATCACAGAATATCTGGCAGCACTTGTTTAGTTTTAAAGTAGACATGTCAAGCTTTCTATAGATATCTCTCTCATGTCTCTTCGTTGAGTATTCACGGAGTTACACTTCATTTTAATGACGTGTTTGTAAATGAAGATCAGTGCCGACCTTTTCGGGGTTATCAGGGGAAATTGACTCATAACGCGCATCCGCGTTAATCGACTCCAGAGGGTTTTAACATATAACTGTTAGTGCTAGCGCGACATACTGATAAGACGCTTGGGAGAAAACAAACACATAACTTCATAATCATACTTCGCGTTGTGATTCGGAGATGCTTGTTGGTCTAAATAAAGTTGGTAATGAACCCTCTTTTATGGCCAAATGCTTTGAAAATCCCACCTTGAACTCACCGAGATTAGTAAAGCAGTCATCAGTGAAATGCCATTGGTTCTTCTGATCTTCATTATTTGGCAGTGAAAATAAAACAAACTGGCCTTTACAATTAAAAACACACTGTCTCCTCGACATGATGCTATCACACCAACCAGAGCGTCTGTGTGGGGGGGTGGGGCAGGTCAGAGTTCCGTTTCTCCCATGACGATAGGCGGAGATTATTATGCAAAGTGAGGCATGTAAAGGCTGTGTTTTAGTGAAGCGCAGTGTACTTCAGGCCCTGACTCTGGAAACGTTGCATTATTCTGGCCTCAGTGCTACTGGCCCGAGGCTATTAGACCTGCCTGCCTTTAATTGAGATTTATAGGCTTTTTAGTCCTTTATTAGATGAAAATCTAATATCTATCATATGGAATAAATGAAACATAACAAGGGCATGCTCACAGGACCATGTAACCTCATTAACATTTTTCCAAAAGAGTTCCTGTCACATACTTCATGAAACCATTGACTGTCGAGTCACAGTTCCACCAGCTGTACAGGATAAACTCCAGCAGAAATCTGTGAAAAAGACACATTCCCAAACAGAAACACAGACTGAAAATCCCAAGCTGACAATAGTGATTATAAGGGAAAAGGCTTGACAAGTTTGACAAGGCATGACAAGTTCTGTCAAGAGCCATTTCACAGTGGTGAAGGGCTGAAAGGAAGATCAGAGCGAGTCAGTGAAAGAGAATCCCGAGGCACTGAAGTCAAACACTACAGCACTGAGGACAGCGTACTCGCATCCAGCAGAGAGCGTGCGCTGTCACTGCTACCTGCGTACTCTTTACAGAGGGCCTGATAGTCATACAAATTAATCCTAGCAGAAACAAAAGCAGAAAACAGATTCACTAATAAACACAACCCGGGTTAATGTCTTATTGTTCTGTTGTGATCTTCTTAAATCAATACAAACTTCAAGTAAGACAAATAATATAATAATACAAGTAAAATAATAATATGCATTTTATAGCTTGTTACACCAAAGCCATTAATAAAAGACACAGAATTTAAAATGAGAAGCGCTACAAGGCATATGTCATATATCATAAAAGAAGTGCAGACTGATCTAGTAAGTCTGTCATTTCCTAGAAATATCCATTGTATAATGAGCATGTGGTGAATACAAGCTCCATCACTGAAAATATGGCCAAACGGAGAGAAAGAGAGACACATATACCTCATTATCACAGCTGATGGTACATTTCCCATCCAGAGCATTGCACTGAGGGAAAACTTGCAGAGAGAAAACATGAAACAAATGTGTAAGTTAATGCAATTTCTATACTGATCCTTGCTTATAAAGAGTAAGATTAGTTTCAAACAATATCTATGAGATATATATAGCATGGTCTCTTACACATTTGTCCTCATATACACATCAAACAGAGCAGTTATGCAGCATATAATACTACACAATTCAGCTCATTAGTAGTAAATGGTCTGGTTTGATAAATACATATATTTATTTTCCATGAGCATATATATTTCTGTGCTTACCTGTCGACTGGCAGTCCAAAATTTTCTCTGAAAGAATTCCAGCTTCATTTGAATTCCCACATCTTAAAAACACATTTAATAAAATCATATTTAGCTGTGTTTAGTGTGATACATCAGCAATTTAGCCAACAATACATTTTTATTTAATTTTTTTTATTATACAAACATTTTGCTTTCAAATGAGAAGACAAGTGCCAACCTGCCACTATAGGAGACTTCCTGTCATCGAGTAGTTGGATAGCAGTGCTCGCCAAAACCACACTCTAATTTTCACCCCCTTAAATGAAATATCACAAATGAACATGAATGCCATCTTAGAGTACTTCCAACAACATCATAAATGAACATGAGAACTGAAATATTAAAAGCCTGCTAAAACCGCTGGTTTACGATCCAAAAATGGTTTGCAGTTGCAAATCTGTTCTAAAGGGAAAAACAATGCTAAATACAAATGATCAACTGTGACTAAGCATATAATTGTGCATAATTAGGAAAAAAAAACAAAAAAAAAAAAACAGACCATTTAGAAAGAGATGCAAAAATAGTGTATTATCATTGACGTCAAAGGTTGCATGTCAAATAAAAATCGACTAAGAAGTAATTTATCTGCCAGATGGTACAAAGTGGTTAAATTAGACAGATGACCTCCTTATAATTTGAAAAATCATGAATAAAACTACAGAAGATAATGGAAAATACAACCCAGACTAAATACAATTATGTTTCCCTTAAAAAAAATACTCTCTTTTTTGGACATTTTGGAAAAAAAATGTTTTATGTTCATACAATAAAATGACATTCTTGTTCATACATTAAAGTAAATGTCTGCTAACCCATTGCTCTAAATAGCATTTCATAACCACCAGGGGGCGACATTTATTTACCTACCGTATATAATTATAAGCATAAACCTATTAAGAGGGACTCCGTTTGCATATTAAAATCAAAGCGGCAGCAATTGAAACAAACACTCAGTTACATGATGAAACAGAGCTCATGAGTGTTTGATCTGAGAGGAGTTCAGCACTGTCTGCGTGATAAGGAGCCCAAGAGCTGTTGAGTGGGATGTATTGATCCTGATCTGTCACACAGACACACACACGTTGCGTGAAAGTAAAATGTTAATTGCAGATTAATGTTGATAATTATTAATATGAACAATCTCAAAACCCCAAGCAGTACACTTCAATGCATGGTAATTGCTAGTGACTAAAAAAATCATATATAGAATTTAATGTTTTGTACATTTACATACATTATATATTTACTATAAAAAAATAATAAAAAATACAATATAATATATATTATTTAGATATTATATAATCGTTTAATTAGATTTTATTCCAAATATATTTTGGATTTAATCAAAATTGTATGTATTTTAAATTATTTTTTTTATGTAAATTAAATAAGAACTTCATTAAAATTTCATTTTAATGTGCATTAACAGTTTTTTTCTACATGACATCATCATCAAATGTTGAAGTATTTTGCATGACATGGGTGTGTGTTTATCTGCTTGAACGTCATACCTGAACTGAAAGGAATGGAGTACACAAAAGTGCCGGGCACCTGCTCTGCGGCTCTTTTATACCACAGAGGAAAGTGATCTGCATTAAAGACGCCCTCCTTGTCTTCAGCAGTGAGGAAATCTCTGCAAACACGTGCAGATAATTTACTCCATCATTCATAATTTACACTTCGAGGCCTTTTATTTTATTCCAAATATATTTTGGATTTAATCAAAATTGTATGTATTTTAAATTATTTTTTTTAATGTAAATTAAATAAGAACTTCATTAAAATTTCATTTTAATGTGCATTAACAGTTTTTTTCTACATGACATCATCATCAAATGTTGAAGTATTTTGCATGACATGGGTGTGTGTTTATCTGCTTGAACATCATACCTGAACTGAAAGGAATGGAGTACACAAAAGTGCTGGGCACCTGCTCTGCGGCTCTTTTATACCACAGAGGAAAGTGATCTGCATTAAAGACGCCCTCCTTGTCTTCAGCAGTGAGGAAATCTCTGCAAACACGTGCAGATAATTTACTCCATCATTCATAATTTACACTTTGAGGCCTTTTATTGGCTATTGTGCTGAGATGATTATCTGTCATTGGCCGGTCATTTGGACTCACTGATTGATCAGCTGCTCGGGAACCACAAACAGGTTAGTTCTGGAAAGACCAGTGCGAGTTCCGAGAAAAGCGATCTCACACCCTTTATCAGAGTTCCTGATGATAAAAGCAAACAACAAACAGTTTTAGGCAAGATTCTGTATACAGTATGTGGCAAGATGGTGTATGAATGGTCTCACAGTTTTCCTATCCAGTAAACCAACACAATTTACTAAAAACTAGCTGCAAAAACAGCCTGTATAGATCTTAAGGGATAGTTCACCAAAAATGTATGTATTTAGCAGACGCTTTTGTCCAAAGCGACTTACAGTGCATTCAGGCTATTCCCTGGGAATCGAACCCACAACCTTGCGCTGGTAATGCAATGCTCTTCCACTGAGCCACAGGAACATAAAAAAGTCATTAATTACTCACCGTTATGTGGTTCCAAACATGTAAGAGACCTTCGTTCATCTTCGGAACACAAATGTAGATAATTGTTTATAAAATCTGACCCTGCATAGACAGCAACATAACTACCATGTTCAAGGTCCAGAAAGGTAGTAAGGACATCATTAAAATAGCCTATGGTAGTTGAATTGCTGTTTACGGAGGATCAGAAAGCTCTAGGATTTCATCAAAAATAAATATCTTAATTTGTGTTCCAAAGATGAACGAAGGTCTTACGGGTTTGGAACAACATGAGGGTGTGTAATTAATGACTAATTAATTAATCCCTTTGAGTTGAAAACCAAGGTGCTGTACAATCAATCAAATATCAACAACATTAACACTCAAAACTACATAAATTACAGCACAGAACAGAGCTAACACAGTACAATTAACTTTTAATTAATTTACAGTAAAAAGCCAGAGAGAAAAAAAGATGGGTTTTGAGTTTGTCTATAAAGTCATTAAGTGTAGAGGCAGTTCTAATAGAGAGCACTATCAAAATAGACCCCCAAATTCTTCACTGCTGGATTCACACAGAAATACAAAAGGCCAAGATTTAAGCCAGGGGAGATAGAAAATTCTGATTATTCAAAAACTATAATCTCAGTTTTGCCTTTGCCTTAAGGTTAAGAAAATTTAGGGACATCCAGGCCTTAACATCAGCTAGACATGCCAGCAGAGCATCCAAACCCTTGTTATTAGGTTCCATGTGCAGATTGATTTGCGTATCATCTGCGTAAAAATGGAAGAAGACACCATGTTTCCTAAAAACTGACCCCAGGGGAAGCATGTACAAAGAGAAAAAAAGTTGAGTGAGAATAGAGCCTTGAGGGACACCACACATTAAGGGGAGCTGCATCTGAAGTAAATTCACCAACACAGAACTTTCTGTTGATAAAATAGGACTGAAACCATTTGAGAGCATTACCCTGAATGCCCACCCAGTGCTCCAAATGAGAAATAAAAAAAAAGTGGTCATTTATCAAATATCAAATACCGCCTTCAGATCTAACAGCATTAATACAGCAGATATTGCACCATCATGAGTCAGTAAAATATATTGCCATTTTCATCATTTACCAGGTTAACAGTGTTTTCAAACATCACTTAAGTTCATTTTAATGACGATAAATAGATTTAAAAAGCATGAATACCCACAGCACCACTAGATGGCAGCACTTTCATATATAGTTAAACCAAAATTTAATCAGATACCTTCAACATTTCTCACATTATCTCAGTTTATTAGCTATAGTTTGGAATATGGTAATACAGTATGACAATAACTCAATGTTAAACTGTGTCAGAACAAATTCAACATGATAATATAAGATAACTTTGATAGAAAGGTATGTAATGAATTAGGGTTGAAAAGCTTTCAGTTGTTAAATATAAGTACAATTAGATAATACCAATGTAGGTCAACCAATTGGGAAGCAATGCTTAATTCTGTTCAGTCTGTGGTGTAAAAAGGTAGCATTAGCAATTAAAGAAAAACACTTCAGCAAAACAATGGTCAGGTCAAAGTGTCTGAATAAAATTTGGTAGCAAATTTTTCATCAGTTTTAGTGGTAGTCCACTGTATGAAGAATTTTTGTTTATAATATGTGACCATAGACAACAAAACCAGTCATAAGTAGCAAAGGTATATTTGTAACAAAAATCAACAATTGATTGTATGGGTCAAAATTATACATTTTTCTCTTATGCCTAAAATCATTAGGATATTAGGATATCAAGTAAAGATCATGTTCCATGAAGATATTTTGTAAATTTCTTCCTGTAAATAAATCAAAACTTAATTTTTCATAAGTGATATGCATTGCTAAGAACTTCATTTGGACAACTTTAAAGGCAAATTTTTGTTTGCACCCTCAAACCGTGACTACACCAGATGCGACCTAAAGTCTGTCAACACTGGATGCGACAAATCGACCATTGTAGATCATTTGAAATTTATGTCTACATCATAAATAGAATGCGGCAGCACTTTACTGTTGTGTTGCGTGTAGACAGCATCACTGATTATAATGAGTTCTATAGTTATTTTCTCGCACCACTCACTTCCACTGTAGACGCGAGTGTCAGATTGCAGATTTTCGGATAGTTGTACCTTGGCCAAATATTGTCCTAACAAACCATACATCAATGGAAAACTTATATATTCAGCTTTCAGATGATGTATACATTTCATTTAATAATTAATTAATAAGAAAATGGACCCTTATGAGTTTTGTGGTCCAGGGTCACATATGTCACAGTTCACTTTATTTTGCTATCCAAACTTGTATAAATGAACTATAGTGTCCAGCACCTATTAGTAAATATATAGTATATATAAAATAAATATATATAAGTATATATAGTATATATAGTAATATATAAAAAATAATGTCTGGTATCTGAATAATTTTGGGTTTGTCTGCATTTTAAGACTGTTTCTTTTTTTAATTTACAGTAAGTGTTAATTAAAATCCATCCTTTAGTATGTGCCAGATAATGTACAAGGACCAGGCTGTGACCTTGATCCTGGTGCGGTGACCCTCCTGGGCTGCTTGAGCGGTGCCCAGTCTTGCCTGCTCAAGTTCGACCAGTCGTTTGACAGCATGGGACTTCTGAACCAACTGCGAGAGGATGATGGCTACAACGGGCCTGTATTCGAGTACAATGCCTAATGTGCCTGCAGTGAGTCCTGCCAGAACCGTGTGGCTCAAAAGGGGGTGGAGGTTCGTCTGGGTGTTTTCAGCACCAAGGACAGGGGTTTGGGGGTGGAGGCTCTAGAGAGCCTTCCTTGTGGCCAGTTTGTATGCGAGTACGCAGAGGAAGTAATCGGGTCTCACGAGGCCCATAAACTACATAGATATAAACTACATCATTGCTGTGCAGGAGAACAGCAGAGGGGACAGGGTCACCCAGACATTCGTGGACCCCATGACCATAGGCAATGTGGGGAGGTTCATCAACCACTCCTGCCAGCCCAACCTGCTCATGCTGCCAGTTCACTGACTGCTGCCCAGACTTGCTCTGTTTGAAATTCAGGATATAGAAAGGTACGAAGAACTGACTTTTGACTGTAAAGGTGGACAAAACGGGAACATAAACACACTGAAAAGGGATAAAGCACAGACCAAGACACACACAGGGTTTGATGTTGATCAGATACCACTGAAAAAAGTATTTTACTGTTAGGCTTCAATCTGTGCAGGACTTTTACCATTAGAAATGTCTGTTTTACATTGAATAAAGTATTTAATGTGTCCTAATGAGCTGGGATTAGAAATGTTTTGTACAAATGTTTGAAATGTTTCGGATTAATGTTATGATTAGTGATATACATTGCTAAGAATTCATTTGACAACTTCAAAGGCATTTTTTTCAGTATCTTGATTTTTTTCACCCTCAGATTCCAGATTTTCAAATAGTTGTATCGCTGCCAAATATTTTCAGATCCTAATAAACCATACATCAATGGAAAGCTTTTTTATTCAGATAACCTAGATTCATAAATGCTGTAAAAACTGCTGTTCATTGTAAGTGTTTTTAATGTTATCTAAAAATAAAACTACTGAAAAAAAAAACACAAATCGGAACTAAAGCTGAAATGTAATAAAATACGAGATGAAAAATGACTGATTATTAGGAACACCATACTAATACTGTGTTTGACCCCATTTCGCCTTCAGAACTGACTTAATTCTATGTGGCATTGATTCAACAAGGTGCTGAAAGCATTATTTAGAAATGTTGGCCCATATTGAAAGGATAGCATCTTTCAGTTGATGGAGATTTGTGGGAGACATCCAGGGCACGAAGCTCCCGTTCCACCACATACCAAAGATGCTCTATTGGGTTGAGATCTGGTGACTGTGTGGGCCATTTTAGTACAGTGAACTCACTGTCATGTTCAAGAAACCAATTTGAAATGATTCGAGCTTTGTGACATGGTGCATTATCCTGCTGGAAGTAGCCATTAGAGGATGGGTACATGGTGGTCATACAGGGATGGACATGGTCAGAAACATTGCTCAGGTAGGCCGTGGCATTTAAACGATGCCCAATTGGCACTAAGGGGCCTAAAGTGTGCCAAGAAAACATCCCCCACACCATTACACCACCACCACCAGCCTGCACAGTGGTAACAAGGCATGATGGACCCATGTTCTCATTCTGTTTACTACAAATTCGTATTGGAGATGAGTGGTACCTGGTGGGGTCTTCTGCTGTTGTAGCCCATCCGCCTCAAGATTGTGCATGTTGTGGCTTCACAAATGCTTTGCTGCATAACTCGGTTGCAACGAGTGGTTATTTCAGTCAAAGTTGCTCTTCTATCAGCTTGAATCAGTCGGCCCATTCTCCTCTGACCTGTAGCATCAACAAGGCATTTTCAACCACAGGACTGCCGCATACTGGATGTTTTTCTCTTTTCACACCATTCTTTGTAAAGCCTAGAAAGCCTAGAAGCCTACAGCCCAACATCTAGTTAACAAAGCTAAACAGCGTTGCCCTTTGTGTAATAAGTTACAGAAACTTTTAAACGCACCAACTTAATAAAATACACTTACCGGTTGTGGTCCATAAACAACGCCTTCTCCAGACAAAGAGGGAACTGCTCCATCTTTCAAGAATAATCTTTGTGCGATTCCGGCATTAAACTGATTGAGATTGAGGAAGCTATCCTCAGAAAATGTGCTTCCCATAGTTTTACATGTGGATTATATTTTTCGGGAACCGAGTTAAACATAAATTGTAACCATTGATCTCTAACTACAGCGTCCCTGAGAAGCCCAAACAAAGATGATTGGACTCAGAGATGAAAATAGCGTTTCGACGACATGGTGACAAACACAAACGCAACTCTTTCTCTTCTCCGTCGGAGCGCAACAAGACCACGCCCCCCTGTTTGTGTATTGATGTGGGTGGAGGTTAGTCAAAAAACTGTTTTAGTGACGTCATTACTGCAGGAACTAGAGGGATGTCGTCCAAACGGGAATTCTGTTAAATCAAATATCTTGCTTGGCATTGAACTTTGAGCTTTAAAATTTGACAGATATTATTTATACTCTAACAACAACATTACACACTAACTAAAGTTTAAAGGGGGGGTGAAATGCTCGTTTTCACTCAATCTCCTGTTAATCTTTAGTACCTATAGAGTAGTACTGCATCCTTCATAACTCCAAAAAGTCTTTAGTTTTATTATATTCATAAGAGAAAGATAGTCTGTACCGATTTTTCCCGGAAAAACATGACCTACTGGAGGCGTGACGTGTGGGCGGAGCTAAAGAATCACGAGCGCCAGTAGGCTTTTGTGTTGAGAGCATGTGGAAACTGTGACATTACCGTGAGGAAAAAAATCATCATCCAAAACAAACCATGGCTTACAGTCAGATTCAGCCGTTTATTTATGATCCAGAATCAGATCCCGAGGCTGAAACTGAACGAGAGCAGCATCAGCAACGACTCGCTCCGAGCGGGGCTCAAACCCAGGTCTCCGGCATGGGAGGGGACGCACAAACAAGGAGACAGAAATATTTGAAGCAGTTTTACTCACCGCCTGCGGTTCCAACACACGATCGTGAACCTTTTTCGTTGGGATTGCATCATCCTTAAGAAATAAACGATACGCAAATCCGTCGTCAAACTGGGCCTTGTTTGTAAAACAAGCATCTTCGAAATGCAGGGAACAAATAAAAACACTTGCACAACTCCGTTGATGCTCTGTAAAAATAAACTTCATCCACTGGTCCCTTAAGCTGTTTTTTTTTTGGTAATCTGTGCAGGGTTGTCTTGCCCTGGCAACCAAAAACACACTTCTTTTGTGACATTTCACGACGCTCTCGCTCTGATCAGTGATTGTCTGTGCACAGCCTCTCTCTGCTCTGCTATACGGGAGCACGCGCTCTTCCGGCAGAAGTGCCTCAGGACCCATATAAGGAAATTCCACTCCATCTAACGTCACACAGAGCCATACTCGAAAAAAACTTTCCGAAACTTGTGACAAACCGGAAGGAGTATTTTGGGAACAAAAATACTCCTTCAAACGTACAACTTAATTTTTGAAACTTTGTCCATGTTTAGCATGGGAATCCAACTCTTTAACAGTGTAAAAAACTCAGTATGCATGAAAATGCATTTCACCCCCCATTTAAAACATGTTAAAGTTTAAATCATGAAGAACGGGACCTTTAAGTCAAAGGGACAAACTCTTTACCTGCTTGTGTCACTGTATGACAGTGTAACTTCATAAAAACAAGTGAATCGTATACTTTCATATTTAGTAGTATTCGCGTTATCTTTTTTCTGTAGTATCGACCAAAATATCATCTTTTGTGTTCCACAGAAGAAAGGAAGTCATGCAAGTTTGCAAGCACTTGAGGATAAGGAAAGGATGACAGAATTCATTAGAAGTACGCCTATTTTTTTTTCTTTGCCATTCTAGCTCAAAATCGTTGCTTTAGTGTCAAGTGCATTTCTGTCTGACAAAAATGCATTTGCTCTGAATTTCAGTAATATCTATCATTATTTGTGTCCGTCCTGATTTATTTATTCATTTATTTACTCCAATTGAAGGCCCTATAACTCAGCAGAACATTCATGTGGGGATTTTATGGGCTGGATATGTCCAGGGCTGAATGTGAACCCGAGTCCTGCCCTGCATACATGCTGAAAGGAAGTATAATTTCCTTCCTAAATAATACAATCAGTGAATAAAAGGATAATACATAAAAAAATATAAAAACTTAAAATTAAGATGAACATAAAAACTTTGAAAAATAATCTGTTAATCAAATTTAGAGTGCACTGTATTGATATTACTCAAAATTACTGATGTACATATACAAGAGTTCTAGCAAATTTACAGCATACACAATTTCATAAAATTAGCATAGTGCCTTACTTGATTGATCTGATTTATTTTTACATTCATTTGTCTAATTAAAGAGCAACTGACCGCTTGACATTGTCTGAATGCTTTATGCATTAATGAGCAAATGTGTATCTAATGAAGAGACTATAAAGAGAATAATGTATTCCACATTTTTTTTATTTTGTTATGATCCTGTGATGTTATGATTTTCAAGTGTATTAATGGTACAGGTGTTTTTGGCATATTTAAATGTTACTTTTACAAAACTACTTTCCTTCTTTTAGTCTTTGCTCCAGATCTGTCATTTGTTATAGTGAAAACAGCTATGGTCTCACGATCTGTGTTCAACTTCATGACTGATTGTACAATGCTTTTATAGTTTGTGGTCTTATGACCATTTCCTATTTCACTCTTTGTGAGAGTCTCATTCAGTCTCTTTTCTCACACTCGCTGTTATGGAGTTGTTCATCTTCATAGTTTTTCAGCTCCTGATGGAGGTTCAGTCTTACAGTAAGTGATGTCTGTTGTTTAATTATGATTAAAAACTTTATTTCCAAACTTGTCTAACATATTTCAGCATTTGTGTTCAGTATGTTTTAGTAATACTGCACACAATTGATCCTAAAACTTCTCTGCTTATTATAGGTGTATTAGTTTACATTAGCCATGTCATGAAAATTCATTCCCTTTACTGCAATAACCTGATTAAACATTTGAGTTCCTATAAATAAGAAGCTTATATTAATTGGACTTGGTTTTGTAAGCATCCTTGGAATATCCACTGTAATATTCATCTACATCTGCACATGTTCATATGAAAGTAATTCTGGGTGTTACTTTAATGGGAAATTGAGAAAAAAGCAGATATTGAAAATATAAGTTTTTAGTTGTTGAGACACTGGATTTTTACAATTATTTTATGGTTCCTCGAGGCTCACTTATAATATTAATAATGTTTTGTGGGTGCTGTTTTTATAGCATCAAATAACTAAAACCAAACTTATTAGAAAAATAACTTCAACACACACAGATGTGATAAGAACTACCTAAATGACAGAAACCAGGAAAAATGTACTTTTAATTTGTACATGTAAGTAGAATTTTTATTTATTTTTTGCTCAAACCAAAACGTCCCATACATTTACATGCATCATGAACCCTGTCTATGATTCTTGTGTCTCTGTTCATGGACATTCCTCCTGCTCTTACTCTGTGTCCCTTTGTTATTTACCTGTTTGTTTTTTCATTTCATCAATAAACTTAATGCATTTGGATCCACCTCACTTTGTCTGTGTCCCAGCATAACAGAATGAAACAAACAACGAAATGAAACATTCCCCGGGCGCCGCAGCATAAATGGCTGCCCAGTGCTCCGGGTGTGTGTTCACTGCCGTGTGTGTGCACTTTGGATGGGTTAAAAGCAGAGCACGAATTCCTAGTGTGGGTCACCTTACTTGGCTGTATGTCACGTCACAAGGGTAAATAACAAAGGAACACTGAGCGGAGCAAGACCAGAAATCTAAGACAGGAACATCAACAACGAAACATGAGGGGAACAAGGTCACAAATAAAAGACAGAGCTACAAACTAAGAGTCCATGAACAGAGACATAAGAAACACAGACAGGGATCAAGACAACATTGTGAGGGCGGGGTTTATAATCTATACTAGTAGTTCTCAAGCAGATGTCTAGAGCCTCAAACACTGCACATTTTACATGTCTTCTGACACAGTCATTTTATAAAAAGTAGGACATGTATGCAATGAAACATTATGTTTTACAAAGACTTGTATATGTAAACAGATCAAGGCAAATTTGATTTCACACACTGTAAAGCCTGGTAAGTTAAGAATATTCAAACATTTGTGGTAAATTATTGTCTTAAAATATTTGAGTAAACAACCAATTTTTTTAAGTTAAAGGGTTAGTTCACCCAAAAATGAAAATTAGGTCATTAATAATTCACCCTTATGCTGTTCCAAACATGTAAGACCTCCTTTTATCTTCGGAACACAGTTTAAGATATTTTAGATTTAGTCCGAGAGCTCTGAGTCGAGTCAGTCGAGTCAGTCTATTGTTCGTTATCTGGCTCGGCTCTGTGTTCATCTTCAGTTCTCTCTTCACAGCAGTTCAGTCAGTGTACTGTTTGAGTGCATGCATTACTCCGGGATATTGGTTTGTTTGAACTCAGAGGGAGTGTCAGCCAAATTAAAAAAAGTGAACAGCTTAAGTCATTTGTGAATTAATGCGTATTAGAGATGCGAATCATTTAAAACGATTCAGTTCGATTTGGTGAACTGAATGATTCTTTCGCGAACCGGATATCCAGACTGCTTTGATTTGAACTCTCTCTCCCAACAGAAACGGAAGAGAAGACAATGCTGAATAAAGTCGTTGTTTTTCCCATTTTTGGACCAAAATGTATTTTCGATGCTTCAAAAAATTCCAACTGACCCTCTGATGTCACATGGACTACTTTGATGATGTTTTTCTTACCTTTCTGGACATGGACAGTATACCGTACACACAGCTTCAATGGAGGGACTAAATCTAAAATATCTTAAACTGTGTTCCGAAGATAAAAGGAGGTCTTACATGTTTGGAACAGCATAAGGGTGAGTAATTAATAACATAATTTTCATTTTTGGGTGAACCAACCCTTTAATAAAGCTTAACATTTTTATGATGAGGGGCGGGGCTGAGAGCCATGGGTGTCAAGCCAAGTCTCTCTTCCATGATCCCACCAAACTCATGACGATGATAATCATATACAACTTACTTCCATTAACAGTATATTCATTCAGATCTTTATAGCTCCATGCTAGTTAGCAAAAGCACACCGGTATGTACTAATGTAGTTCTCAAAAAAGACTAAATATTCAAATATCATGCAGTATATAAAGCCTTTAAGTTTTGTGTTCCATCCTCAACCTAACCTCAGGCTCTACTCTTCACCATAACAGTAACACTGCAACACCAACATAACAGAAACATGTAAATCCTAACATAACACAACATTTAAGTACTAACTTATGTCTCTTTATGTTAATCTTGTGTAAAAACACACATAATTACACTTAATTTCTACATTTATTTTCCTTGTTGACTGATGCAAAGCATGCTGGGAACTAGAAAACAATAATTTTAAGTTCACCTTATTACAATAGCATTTTGAGTTTACAGAACTTATTTCAATTCAGTCCAATGAACTTACATAATTATTTGAGTGAAATTAACTTACATTTTTAAATACATTTTCACTGTTCAGTTTTACACTGCATGTCATGATGCCTTTAAAGTAATAAATAAATAAATATGAGAATGACTGAGAATAAATATAAGAATGACTGATTGATCTGTTTTGTTGCAGAATTTCCTAGAGTAAAAGTATCTCCAGATGTCATAAGAGAGTCCAGCTCAGTGAAGATCAGCTGTGAGACAGGTCCACGTGTTTCAGTGATTGAATGTCACTTCTTCATAAACAGAGAAGAGAAGAAAAAGAAAAGCAGTTCATCATGTGAGCTGGATCTCACTGGTGCTGAAGTGTTCAGATGGGCAGCTGTAAAATCACCTGAATCACTCAACATTTTCTGTTACTACACAATGATAACTGGTCTAAGCTCAATCATATCATCAACTGATTCTGATCCTGTCATAGTGACGGTTCGAGGTGAGATATTTCACTGCTGTTCTTCTGTATTATAAACTTTTCCAGTGTTTTTACTGATCATGGATTATTTAACGTCATACAGATTCACTTCTAAAACTCATTATTAATAAGTGATGATGATGTTACACCTGTAGGGCACTTCTGGATGGTTTGGATAATATTTGTAAAGTCCCTTTCAATAGACTGTAATAGTACACATTACTACCTTAAGGTTACACATTACTACTCTAAGGTACTAATATGCATATAATATACTTTAGGAGTTAAGAGGGGACAAAGGTATGTTTAAAGAAGTTGTTGTACCCTTAATGAATCATCACTAAATTCATCAAAATGTTAATACTTATGTTTGTGTTGTTTTCCATCCAAAACCACACATTACTAAAGGACCAACAAGATTTGTATTATTATTATTTGAAGATCTGTATCTCCAGCAAGCAAGCTTTGCTTTAAAGTTTGATAGTAATGTAAAATGACTCTCTATAATGCTGATAAATTGTCTCCACAGTTTCAACATCAACCACCACTGAACAAACAACTACAACAGCAATGAAAACCTGTGAGTGATTGAGTTTGTAAATCAGTTATTCTTACTCCATTCTGAATGTCTTTAAAATGTGAATCTCTCCAGTTCATGATTTGTTAAACATTTTCTATAATATACATCATCACACTTTTCACAATGTCTTTTCATCAGTATTAACAGTAATGTCCACTTCTGAAACTACAACATACAGTAAAACTAGTAAGTTGCTAATCTGTTATAGCTTTTCTGGTTATTCTACATTAAATTTGAGAAGTCATTTATTTTTAAAAACTGATTGCCCTTGCAATGTTATTTTTATATTAGCAGATCTCCAAAACAAGATAAACCTGCCAACCAGTACAGGAAAGGAAAAAAGAAAAGTGCATCCACTCTTTCTCAATGGTAAAAGTCATTGTGTATAATTAATTAACTTCAAAAAGTTAAAATATAGAATTATTTTCAAAGTTTATAGTGGTAGATCCTGAATGATTCTAAAGCTTGTTCGTTCACTCACAACACAAAACTGCTATTCTGAATATTTGTAAAAACTAAAACCTTAAAATTGTTCATCCTTTTTTTGTGATCATTTCATGCGGCAAAAAATCTACTAACAATTTATCTAATTCAGTTGTATGTTATTTCCCTTATTGCAATATAGACATAGATTAAATCATTATCAATATAAACATGGATTAAATCATGCTATTTCTAGATTTATCTGAAGCAAAAAATAAGAGAATTTGACTTACAACCCCAGTCACTGAAAGGTTGAGATGTTTTGTAAAATGCAATAAGATTTGTTAATTCTCTTTAACTTTTATTTAATTGACAAAGGTACAAAAAAAGATTTGCAAATTTTCACTGACCAGCTTAAATGTATTTTGTAAATATCAACACTTTATTTTGATGGCTACAACACTAAAAATAAAAGTGAAAAGGTTACATGTTAAACTGTTTTCAATCAGTTCAAACTAAGCAGGTGAATTGTTAATTGATGAGTGCATCATATTTGGGTATTAAAGGAGCATCTCAGACTTTGCAAGAAAAGCTGTAACAAGGCTCATCACTTTGTGCCAAATTTCATGAGCAAGTGTCAAACAAATAAAAGTCACATCTCTGTTACGATAGGACACAGGAGACGAGAGATCCAATAGCAGTGTGTTTATTGGGTAATCCAAAATGCAAAATCCAAAACAAGCAGGGGGTCAAAACCATGAAATCAGTCCGAAACAAACAAACAGGAAACAAGGAACTAGAAACACAAGGAACGCGAGGAAACTGGGTGACGGAAATTAAGGACTCCATGACACAGACAGAAAACAGACCGGTTTAAATAGACAGGATAATGACTATGAAAGTGAAGGCACCTGAGTGCAATTAACAGGTGTGCAATAACGGTGATGAAGGGACAAGGCTTTGTGGGAAATGAAGTGCCTGTGGTGAGGTGCCTATGGGGAAGTGAGTCCACTAGTGGACACCCGGGGAAACACAGACCAGACACCGTGACATTACCCCCTCCTCTATGGAGCAGCTACCAGATGCTCCACCCGAACACAAGAACAAACCAAGGAACACAGAGACCAGGAGGGAGGTGGAGTGGCGGAGGACCAGGGGGAGGGACGGAGGGCCAGGCAACAGAGGGAAACAGAGACAGGAAGTGCAAAACAGAGACAGGAAGTGCAAAAAACAACAACAAGGAAACCAGGAGGGAGGAGGACCGGGGGAGGACCAGGGGGAGGGACGGAGGGCCAGGCAACAGAGGGAAACAGAGACAGGAAGTGCAAAAAACAAAAACAAGGAGACCAGGAGGGAGGTGGACCGGCGGAGGACAAGGGGGAGGGACGGAGGGCCAGGTAATAGAGGGAAACAGAGACAGGAAGTGCAAAAAACAAAAACAAAACAACATCGAAGAAACCAGGAGGGAGGAGGACCGGCGGAGGACAAGGGGGAGGGACGGAGGGCCAGGTAATAGAGGGAAACAGAGACAGGAAGTGCAAAAAACAAAAACAAAACAACATCGAAGAAACCAGGAGGGAGGAGGACCGGCGGAGGACAAGGGGGAGGGACGGAGGGCCAGGTAATAGAGGGAAACAGAGACAGGAAGTGCAAAAAACAAAAACAAAACAACATCGAAGAAACCAGGAGGGAGGAGGACCGGCGGAGGACAAGGGGGAGGGACGGAGGGCCAGGTAATAGAGGGAAACAGAGACAGGAAGTGCAAAAAACAAAAACAAAACAACATCGAAGAAACCAGGAGGGAGGAGGACCGGCGGAGGACAAGGGGGAGGGACGGAGGGCCAGGTAATAGAGGGAAACAGAGACAGGAAGTGCAAAAAACAAAAACAAAACAACATCGAAGAAACCAGGAGGGAGGAGGACCGGCGGAGGACAAGGGGGAGGGACGGAGGGCCAGGTCCACAGAAGGAAACAGAGAGAGAAAAAATTAAAACAAGAAACAAAACACAAGACCAGGAGGGAACAGAGAGTTTGAGGCCCAGGGCCGAGCCGACAGGGCAAGTATCCCGGGTGGATCAGGTGGAACTGGAGCTGTGCGGTCGAGACAGAAGCCCACCAGGGCGGGCGCAGAAAACCACCACATCCGTGCGGTCAAGAAAGGAAATTCAAATAAGAATGTTGATTAAAAAAAAAACATAAATTCACATATAATTTCATGTTTCATGTTTTGAAGTCATGTTTAACCAATTTACATTAAATGATAAAAAAAAAAAAAAAAAAAATATATATATATATATATATATATATATATATATATATATATATATATATATATATATATATATATATATATATATTAAATCAATCATTTAATCATTTTACTTTTGACAGGCTCATGGCTCTCAGTAGTGCTGGTTCTCACTGGTATTGCTTTATTTCTGTCTGGACTCATAGGATTCGTCTGTCTGTGCCGCTTTACCAGTAAGTACAATGTACAAGTTTATTTGTGCATAAACTGAACTCCATGATACAGTAACATGTATGATTATAAAGTCTGTATCTCTGCAGGTTCTGCTGATGTTCTCACAGAGATCAACTACATCTCCTGCCAGATGGAAACACCATCTCTTTTAACTTCCTCTGTGTGCTCCTCAAAAATGTTAAATGTAAATGAAAGCACCTGAGTGTCATCTGTGGAGTTCATTAATGCCGAATCAGTAATATTAAGAAATATTATATCTAATTAATGCAGTTTTTAAAATACTTTTTGAATCAAATATTGGAACATATACTGTACATGTACACAAAGTTTCAGAAAGTTGAAAAATTTCACAAAATTAGCATAGTGACTTACTTATTTAAGTTGTATTATTTTCTCTGTCAATTGTCTGACCAACTAAACTGCTTTAATTTTGTCAGAATGTTTAATACATTATTGAGCAAACATGTACACAATAAAGTGACTTTAAAGTGAATAATGTATTCCACAGTCTTAATTTGATACTATGATCTAGTCTTTTTCAGCTGTATATATTACTCATCTGTTAAAGTGATTGTAGCTGTACATGTCTCACGATCTGTGTTCACCTTCATAAGTGACCACACAATGCAGTTTGTGGTCTGATGTACCATTTCCTAATTCACTCTTTGTGAGACTCATTCAGTGTCTTTTCTCACACTCGCTGTAATGGAGTTGTTCATCTTCATAGTTTTTCAGCTCCTGATGGAGGTTCATTCTTACAGTAAGTGATGTATATTGTTTAATTTTGATTAAATACTGTATGTCCTAATTTGTCTAACATATTTCAGCATTTGTGTTCAGTATGTTTTAGTAATACTGCACACAATTGAACATAAAACTTCTCTGCTTATTATAGGTGTATTAGTTTACATTAGCCATGTCATGAAAATTCATTACCTTTACTGCAATAACCTGTTTAAACATTTGAGTTCCTAGAAATAAGAAGCTTTTATATATATATATATATATATATATATATATATATATATATATATATATATATATATATATATATATATATATATATATATATATATATATATATATATTATAGACACTGGATTTTTACAATTATTTTATTGTTACTCGAGGCTCACTTATAATGTTAATAATGTTTTGTGGGTGCTGTTTTTATAGCATCAAATAACTAAAACCAAACTTATTAGAAAAATCACTTAAACATACACAAATGTTAAAAGAACCTAAATGACAGAAACCAAGAAAATGTTACTTTTAATTTGTACATGTAAGTAAATTTTCATACACTGTAATGTTCAGTCTTACTATTTAAAAGTGTTTTTTTTTCTGTTCTTATGTCAGATGTGTATGCATGTATGTCTGTATGTACCAGGAGTACCTCGTGTATTTGCGCACATCTGACGAATAAAGCTAATTCTGATTCAGAATATATATTTTTTTGCCTCAAACTAAAATGTCCCATTCGTTTACATGCATCATGATCCCTGTCTATGATTCTTGTGTCTCTGTTCATGGACATTGCTCATGTTCTTGCTCAGTGTTCCTTTTTTATTTACCTCTGTTTTTGTTTTTTCATTTTGTCAATAAACTATGTGCATTTGGATCCACCTCACTTTGTCTGTGTCCCAGCATGACAGAATGAAACAAACAAGAGTAAATAACAAAGGAACACTGAGCAGGAGCAAGACCAGAAATCTAAGACAGGAACATCAACAACGAAACACGAGGGGAACAAGGTCACAAACAAGACAAAGCTACAAACTTAAGAGTCCATGAACAGAGACATAAGAAACACAGACAGGGATCATGACAACATGGTGAGGGCAGGGTTTATAATCTATACTAGTTCAGACAGGACCACTTTGACAAGTTACTTGAGTTTATTGAACACAATTTATCTTTGGCGGTATGGTCTTTATGGGGGTCCTTGCTCTCAGAATAATTGAACATACAAGAGCTTAAACATTTACCTCCCAGAACCATCAGCTTGGAAACACATGACAATTAAGACACTTAATAATGTCTTTAAAAGCAAACAGTGGTAATCGTGTAGATGTAGCAGTGGGATGTCTATCCTGTAGCTTGGTTATGAGGATGAGTGTCTCTTAGCAGTGAAGTCAGTGCCAACTGGGACTTGAAAGCCTTAGTGATCTGAAACAAAGAGACGACAACCAGAAGGTGCACGGTAATATGCTTATGCTTATAAGGGGAGTGAGGGAGGTTTGCGAGCCATTTGAGCATACTTACTGAACAGTGGTGCCACATATATATGTCCCGTGTCTAATTGGAGAATGGTAGTGCTAGGAGCTACTAGACAGCTGAACGCATCAGCTGGTCACAGCCTATGCCTCCGTGGCCTGACTGAACTAACGCTGGGCTCGATTCGTTCTCAAGCTGATGTCTGCCCCAAACACTGTGCCTTTTTGCATGTCTTTTGAGACAATAAAATGTAGGACATGTAAGTAATGAAACATGATGTTTTACAAAGACTTCCTATATGCAAAAGGATCAAGGCAAATTTGATTTCTCATGTCATGACGCATTTAAAGTAATAAATAAATAAATTAATATGAAAATAACTGAGAATAAATATGAGAATGACTGATTGATCTGTTTTGTTGCAGAATTTCCTAGAGTAAAAGTATCTCCAGATGTCATAAGAGAGTCCAGCTCAGTGAAGATCAGCTGTGAGACAGGTCCACGTGTTTCAGTGATTGAATGTCACTTCTTCATAAACAGAGAAGAGAAGAAAAAGAAAAGCAGTTCATCATGTGAGCTGGATCTCACTGGTGCTGAAGTGCTCAGATGGGCAGCTGTAAAATCACCTGAATCACTCAACATTATCTGTTTCCACACAATGACAACTGGTCCAAACTCAATCATATCATCATCTGATTCTGATCCTGTCATAGTGACGGTTCGAGGTGAGATATTTCACTGCTGTTCTTCTGTATTATAAACTTTTCCAGTGTTTTTACTGATCATGGATTATTTAACATTATACATTACTACTTTAAGGTACTAATATGCATATAATATACTTTAGGAGTGAAGAAGAGACAAAGGTGTCCCTTTAAGATACTGTCCCAGTGACGTGCTGTTGTTCCCTTAAAGCCGCATCACTAAATAAATCAAATCAATTGTTAATAATAATGTTTGTGTTGTTTTTTCCATCCAAAACCACACATTACTAAAGGACCAACACGATTTGTATTATTATTATTTGAGGATATGTATCTCCAACAAGCAAGTTTTGCTTTAAAGTTTGATAGTAATGTAAAATGACTCTCTATAATGCTGATAAATTGTCTCTGCAGTTTCAACATCAACCACCACTGAACAAACAACTACAACAGCCATGAAAACCTGTGAGTGATTGAGTTTATAAATCAGTTATTCTTACTTTATTCAGAATGTCTTCAAAATGAGAATCATTCTCTCCAGCTCATGATTTGTTGAGCATTTACTATATATATGGTATATCATCACACATTTCACAATGTCTTTTCAACAGTTTTAAGTGTAATGTCCAGTTCTGAAATTACAACATACAGTAAAACTAGTAAGTTGCTAATAATAGCTTTTTCTGGTTATTTTATATTAAATCTAATTATTTCTTTATTAAAACTGATTGCACTTTCAATGTTATTTTTATATTATCAGATCTCCAAACCAAGATAAACCTGCCAACCAGTACAGCAAAGGAAAAAATAAAAGTTAATCCACTCTTCCTTGATGGTAAAAGTTGCCTGTAGAATTAATATGAAATATGAAATAATAAAAATTTAAATATAGCTGGGAATTATTTTCAAAGATAATTGGTCAGAATCTGTAAGTAAGCAGTTCCTGGATAAAAGCAGTAAAAGCAGTAAATACAGAGAATTCAACAACAGTCTCATGATTATGCTGCTTAACAGTAGAATGTCAGAAAATAGTGAAGGTCAGAATCATTACATACAAAAAAAAAAAATATTTCTCAAGTTTTTTGCGTATCACTTCAAATATCAGGTGGACTGATGTATCTACAGTGTCAATATTAAACATGATAATACACATAAACACGTATTAAAGTGTTTGTTTTGTTTTGACACAGATATATTGCTGATAGTGCTCGTCTCTAGTGGTATTACTGTAATTTTGTCTGGATTCATGGGACTCATCTGTCTGTGCTGGTTTGAATGTAAGTATTTTAATGTCAGTTTATTTATAACGCACAACAGAAATGTGACCAAAGTAATACACAGCAATATAATAAAGTTCAATGATTTCTAGGTAAAAAAAGAAGAAAACCAGATGCGCCCATTCAAGAAACTGGAATAGTGAGTGTCCATATATTTAAAATCTTTAAATTCATGAATTAACAAATATATTTATATCAAATATATTAAATATATTATATCATAGCGAATAATAATGGCTGAAAGGAGCTTGACCTTTGTTACTGGTTGTTATTTAGAGTTGTTCTGGACCTCCAGAGACACATTCTCTGATCACTTTTGCAGAAACATCTCAGCCCATATCTGCAGGTAAGAGAACATAATTCTCAGGAAATTATCTCAGATCAATTAAAAACATAGTAGCTCACCAGCAACAGATACTTTTAGTTAGGAACATTGTTCAGAGACCACAGCTTCTCACAGCCATTTCTTCAGCAGATCAGTATCATTAGCCAAATATTCTCTTAAAGGAACAGTTCACACCAAACTGAAAATCATTTACCATAGACGTTTTATAAATGTAGTGCTCTTGCATCTAATTTACAGATGCACTCATCCAATCATTGTCCAATTTAACATTTGTATTCTTGTTTTGTATAGTTTTTTTGACTCTGTTTGATCTTCTTCATCATGCTGTTCTTTCAAAGGCCTTGAACACCCAGAGTCACATCAGGACAGCACAGCAGATCCCACAAAACACATTACATCTGTAAATGTTCTTTACCAGCCCTCGGGTAAGGAAATGTTTCTTTGTCATATCATGATGAGGATTTGAATCTTTCTCTTTCTTTTCACTTAAGAGTTTATATATATATATATATATATAG
Source organism: Carassius gibelio (assembly GCF_023724105.1). Lineage (NCBI taxonomy): Eukaryota > Metazoa > Chordata > Actinopteri > Cypriniformes > Cyprinidae > Carassius > Carassius gibelio. The sequence continues at coordinate 11,137,199 of NC_068406.1, forward strand.
GACTACTATAAAAACTACTGTGGTTGCGCAAATCGAAACTTCCTCACTAGCACAAAAGCTACAAGCCCACATTTAGGTTCTAAAAGGTTGCTCTGGAGGAAGTGGTGCAAATATTAAATTAATCACAACAATGTTGCACAGAATGAGTCTGAGAAGAGATGATTCTGCTGTGCAATGTGTCAAAGTTTAAAATATATGTGATAAAGTAAATGACAGAGACCTTGTTCATCCAGGCCAACACATATTTATTAAATTGATATGACTGGTTTAAAGGGCTCTGCATTGCATTACAGATGTTTTGATCAATAAACAACAGAAACAGGGAAATCCAGTAGAAAAGAAGGTATGTTTGTGTGAACATTTTCACACACCAAACACACATAAACACATATCTGTTCATCTTAAATAACACATTTATTTACTTTCTTTATTCTGTCTTTCTTCCCTCATAAGAATGTTTATCACCTGTACAGCACGATCCCTGAAAACTAGTTCACTCAAATGCAGACGATCAAGCCTAGAGTTTGCTGAAGATGTCTTGTTTCATTATGTACTCGCAATGAAGTATCTTTACTTGCAGACAAACAGATTTTAATTTTCATCATTTATGTAACCTTTATTGAGAGGATCTTCGGTGGGAAGGCCCACATACTGTAATACTGCCTTGTAAAGGTACTTACTATACAGTAAAGGCTGAACTAAAAAAAAAAAAACTGTAACAGAAATAAGTCGAACCAGACAAATTAAAGAGTCTATCAAAGCTGTGCGTTGAAACACAAGCCGAATTCCTCAGGAAGTCATAAATCAGTTCTAGTGCCACAAGAACCAAGCCAGATGACCAACCAACTTGTTCACACAACAGCTTTCAACATTAACACCACTAGAACAATTATTTACAATTTCAATTCGAAGAAGAGAAATTTGGTGTCAAATTTGTTGTTCGTAATTGAAATGCAACGCTGGACATCACATGGAAACCCATGAGTTAAACACATCCATTGACTTCCCCCCACCCAGCAGAACCAGACTGAAATTCCTAAGGGGAAGGGATTTTGTCTCCACAGAAGTATTTGTCAAGAGAATGGCAAAGAAACTGTTTTTTGTACATGTATATGGACCAGAATGAACGCAAAAAGACTCATAAATGAATCAGTCCATCGCTTCACCCCATATTCATTTATGTGTAACCCACACCTTTGACTATCATGTTATAATCACTTATTGTGTATGTTTTTTTTTTTTAATAACTATGGGATAGCTGATATGTGTGTGATTGAATTTTCTTGCTTGATATTGTCCTGACAACATTTGAGTTGTGGCCAACAGGCCACTTTAACTACCTAGGACACCATGAAATCTTGCTTTTAGTGTCTGCTTTAGTCTCTAGCTGTGTTTCTGCTATTAGCCATGTTTGTTGTCATCACTATTCTTTGAGCGCGGTTGCAGCGTGCTTCAGCCTGCACGCCTGCTGCTAGCCACGATGAGAAGGAACACAACCTTGTCTCGTCAAACTTTATTTCTTTTCTTTTCCGTTTGAGAGTTTCGTGTTCTGAGTTAAGTTATGTAACGTTGAGTCTCCGACGCCTGACCTCGGATGCCCGTTCAACTTCGACCAGCGCACACGACTCTGCACTTTCAGCCAACGCCCAACAACCACGGGCTTCCCAAGACGTCACTTCAGCAACTACTGAACTTCCAGCCAATCAGCGACACCGGGATACCCCTTTCAACGGGAGTCCCTTTCACAGGAAACGAAGGCAATGTATTCCCAGATATTTGTTGTGCTGGTGTATCTAATATAATTTTAACCCCATTGAGGAACTCAATGCGAGCGTTAATTAAGTGATTGATGGTTGCTCATGTCTAACGTATTGCTGTAAACTTGGGATTCCATATTTCCATTCTCTTAAACTCATCTTTTCCTAACTTTCGATCTTCCTGCAACTTGTGTGAATGTGTGAGTGCGTGCGTTTATGTGTTAGATTAGTTTACATGTCTTAGATTTATCTAATAAAGCCTTATTCATATTGAAAAGAGAAGTATCTTGTGTTTTGTGCTTACAAGATAATGTCTTAAACTGCCGATCTTGTTACTGTGCTAATTGATAGTGTTTCACTATAGTTTGGATATTAATATCCAGCGCAGATTTGATGTTAAACGGCTTGTTCAGTGAATCGCAGGGCGTCTCATTGATCAGCCGTGAAACAGTGATTCTGTTCAAATTCCCTTTAAAATCTTAAATTATTCCCTTTGAGCTAAATTGACCTGTTTCCGTTACAAAAATAATGATCCTTTATTTAATTTTTTTGTTTGTTTTTTGCATAAACACAATTTCAATATGTATATTAATGTGTGCTGAGTGTTTTATAGAAATGTCATGCTCCCTTGCAAAAGTTTATTTTTTTTTATTTTTTTTTTTGGTATTGTCAAAATACAAAAATACAGTAGTTTATTTTGATACATGGTGTGGTTGGTGTATTTTTTTGTTTATTTTTACACACTTTATATTAAGGTATTTGGTATTTTATATTAAAATAAATTTAGATTTATATTTGCCCAACCGTGTGTATAGAAACATAGCATATTCACAGTATAGAAAATGGAGAAAATTGATTTTATATTACTAAAATCAGGGATGGGCAGTATTTCAGATACATGTATTTAAAATATGTATTTGAAATACAAAATACTATTTTGTATTTTGTATTTTAAAGCCTTTGGAAAAAATCAAATGTAATTTGTATTTAAATACATTTAAGACGAGTATTTTTGTATTTTCAAAATACTCAAAATACTTTGAGCCAGTCAACCTCTTTATCAGGGTGCTTTTTTCATGCATCAACTAGTTCAGACCAGACACGCCCCTCACCCCCAACCCCAACATTCATCCATGTGAGCCGCAGCTGTACAACCCAGCCTTGGATCAGCAACTTTTCTGGAATAAGGTGAGGATGTGCTACTTGTTGATTAAGTAGCTTGTCAAATGTGTTTGAATCATTAATGTTACTGCATGTTAGGGATGGTTGATATCATATGGCAATATCGTAGATTCGTAGCGATGGTATAAATTGTGAATCGATGGAACTTTTTCTAAATCTTTTACGTAGGACTTTCCACTTTCTCTTTAGCTTTGTGCAGTTGAAGCCTTGTTTATACTTTGGCAATTCGCATGGCTCTACACAATGAACCTGCTTACTGCGTGCGCTCCTCAGTAAACCTACAAGGCTTTTATGCTTGACGTGCTCTCCGTTGTATAATTCTGTGAAACGACAGAAGGCGACTCTGAGTAATTGTTCTCCAAACCACGAAACAGCAGCGATGAGAGGAAGTAGTTTGCCGAATAATTTGTCAAACATCTCTTATACTGTCTATGTCAAACACTCGTCTCGTGAGAAGTTTGTGAATAAATGGATTTCTTCACATGTAAACTGATTAGGTTGTGGGTCATTTTGACGACACATTTGAAAAAGTTTTTTAGTACACTTCTTAAACCCTAACCAAATAATCAAGTTAAAACCAGTAAACTTGAAATTGTGACTTGTGACATTAGAACAAAACATATTAATATGATAACATATGTACAGTGGGGATCGAAAGTTTGGGCACCCTTTGCAGAATCTGTGAAAATATGAATGATTTTCAAAAAATAAGAGAGATCATACTAAATGCATGTTATATTTTATTTAGTACTGTCCTGAGTAAGATATTGTACATAAAAGATGTTAACATTTAGTCCACAAGACAAAATAAATGCTGAAATTATTAAAATAACCCCACTCAAAAGTTTGGGAACCCTTGGTTCTTAATACTCTGTGTGGTCACCTGATGATCCTCGACTGTCTTTCTGTTTTGTGATGGTTGTGCATGAGTCCCTTGTTTGTTCTGAACAGTTAAACTGAGCAGTGTTCTTCAGAAAAATCTTTAAGTTCCTGCAGATTCTTCAGTTTTCCAGCATCTTTGCATATTTGAACCCTTTCCAGCAGTTACTGTATGATTTTGAGATGCATCTTTTCACACTAAGGACAATTGAGGGACTCAAACACAACCATTTAAAAAGATTCAAACATTCACTGATGCTCCAGAAGGAATTTGCATTCTATTGTTACTCTTTCCATATTCTATCTTTATATGGCAGAGATAGCATGTGTAGTATGCTAATATGCCATTTCAAATATAAGCTGTGAGAACAAAATATGTTACATCTGCCCTATGACATACATAAACTAACTATCTGCCATACACAAACTAACTGCACCATTTATTAAAATATTTCCTGTGGTCTAATGAACTAATTCTCTCATTGTGTGAGTTTTGTGTTTTCTCGTTTCTCACACTCGCTATAATGAAGTTGTTCATCTTTATTGATTATCAGCTGGAGGTTCAGTCCTACAATAAAGCGATAAATGCTGTTTAATATTTCTTGAAATACTGTATGTCCACATTGTAGAAATATATCACTGTAAAATATACATCGCTGCAGAAGTACCTACCCAGTGTTTAAAAAGTGAACATGCAAATAAGATGAAAAAAAAAAAGTAAAACAGCGTTGTAGGAACATTTTAAAGTAGGAGGTCTAAATTAGATTTAAGTTTTTAGACAATCTAACTGTAATGAACTAAACAAAACAGCTAGACAAGATAAGAAATTGATGTTAAAAAGTATATAAATTGCAAAAATGTTTTTAGAAAATATCGTTTTGCCAGATAGGACATGTGTTCCTCTGCTGGTATCATTTAGAGCCCTATGAAGCTGCATTTAAACTGCATTTTGGAAGTTCAAACACGGGGGCACCATAGAAGTCCATTATATGAAGAAAAATCCTAAAATGTTTTGCTGAAAAAACACAATTTCTCATTGTGTAAATTTTCTGTAAATTTTTGTTCTGGAAGTAAAATACTACTTTAAGTGAACATCTAGCTAAAGGCTCAAATGCTCCGAAAAAGCATATAATCTTCAAATGCCCCAAACAAATGTGATCCATTAATTTGTTTCTGATGTTGAGGTCCTTCTTCTGAAATGAAGATATTTTTGATGAAATCCAACAGATTTCTGACACTGCATAGACAGCAATGCAACTACCATGTTCAAGGCCCAAGAAAGGTAGTAAGGACAACTTTAAAATATTGCAGAGGAAGAAGCACGCTGTACATAAAAGTCTTCCTAAACATGTTTGAAGAATTCGACAGAGAAGATGTCTTGGAAATGTTTTATCCAGCCTTACTTATTTAAACTAGAATATATATATGATAAACTAAGAGAACTGGATGTTTTATGTCGAAACACCGGTCCCTGCGTCAGCGAACCATACACATGGGCTGTGCTATTCTCTTGAACACCCCAATTTATGTGCATCTTTTACAGTTTGGAATCAGGAATCAATATTAAATATTAGTAATATTAATTATCAATATTAAAAGAGCCATTTTAGCAAAGACTATAGAATACCCAAGACGTGTCACTCGTATAGTTTTGAATAGGAAAAAATGCAATGCTTAATATGGCCACTCTATCGAAATAAGCCCCGCCTTCTGAAAAAAGCGCCAATCGCTAATCTGTAAAGTCAGCGCATCACTGCAACTGCCGTTAGAATCGTCCCAGTTACTAAAAAACACTGTCTGGTCTAGCCTGACAAATAAGCTTTTTTAATGTGATTTTCAAGTTTTCAAGTTTATTTGTATAGCGCTTTTTACAATACAAATCATTACAAAACAACTTTACAGAAAATTACGTTTCTACAATATTTAGTAGATTTGCACAAAAGAAACAAACTGAATTGGTAATTTCAAATATGAAATTGAATTGTAAAAAATCGGTGAAAAAATGGATGTTTCTCCATTTAAAGAGATATGGGGTGCACTTGCGCATGCGGGAACCAAGAGGTTTAAATATGGCCACCAAGATAAATAAAAAAAAAATTCAACATTTTTGAAAGAAAAACCATGAATTATGATGTATCGTAAATACATATTTATATGCAAAACTGTAAAAGGGCATTCCCTTAAGTCCCAGTGTGATGCCACTTGTGATTATATTTTATTTAAATAGTTTTGTTTCTTTTTATTAGATAATCGAAACTAGCCCAAAATTAGCCTAATCATGATTTTTTTTTGTTTTCTTAGGGAGATCATTTTAATCTGCAAACGTCAAAGCAACCTGCTGCAAATGTGTAAAAGTAGCTTCTTTTATGATAGATTTAAAAAGTAGTGCACTGAAAAAGAAATTGTAATGCACTTTGGATAGAAGTGTCTTCTAAATTAATAAATGTAAAAATATTTAATGTAAGAAGCTATGATACAAATGTTGTCAAATTGTATTATTCATGAGTTGTGCCTATATAGGCAAAGAAATCAAGTTACATGCCAAGAGATATTAGAGATCTTATTATAACCCAAAGATTATAAATAGCATACTCAGTGAATTGAATGTTCGAAAAATTATGGAAAATATGTTTTTATTTACATAACATGGCTTTCCTTTGATGTAAAGGGATTAGTCAATTAAAGGTTATTTTCCAAGTAATTTTTAAGCAGGCAAAACGTATAAAGTTTGTGAAGAATCCACATCACATCTTTTGATGACAATGTGTGCTATTCTCACAAACAGCTCTGTGAAATATTCCTATTTTGTCATGTCATGCATCTTTAGACTCCAAATTAAAAGCTGAATCAGTCTAAAAGGCAGGCAAATAATAATGACAAAAGACATTTATGCTCAGCATTGTCTGCACTTCACACAGTACAGATTAAGTCTAGAGTTGAGGTTTCTCATGCTCATGGCAGCCATTGATATCCAGCACTGGTCCACATGTAAGAAGATAACACTCAGCACATTCTAACACAGTCTTTGACAGTAATAAATATCATCTATCTTCAGTAATCCAGACATCACAAAGATGATTTTGTCTCTGTGAACTCATGTTTGGCGGAAGCAAGGCTCACTGATTCTGTCAAGAGCCATTTCACAGTGGTGAAGGGCTGAAAGGAAGAGCAGAGCGAGTCAGTGAAAGAGAATCCCGAGGAACTGAAGTCAAACACTACAGCACTGAGGACAGCGTACTCACATCCAGCAGAGATCGTGCGCTGTCACTGTTACCTGCGTACTCTTTACAGAGGGCCTGATAGTCATACAAATTAATCCTAGCAGAAACAGATTCACTAATAAACACAACCCGGGTTAATGTCTTATTTAACCCCAGGGAAATGCCACTTTGAACCCTGGGTCAAGAATTGTTTCATATCTTTTAAAATTTTATTTAGCACCACTTTCAAGCCTGCTTTTATTCAGTGCAAAATTTCAGTATTCCAAAACCATATTTAATATTAATATTTTTATTAAAACATATCCAGTCAGTTTTGGTAACATCATAAATATGCAAAATAGAGCATGTACATTGGATTTACAGATGTGTATTTACATTTATGCATTTAGCAGACGCTTTTATCTATCAAGATAGAGCCCCAAATTCTTCACTGCTGGTTTCACACAGAATAACAAATGGCCAAGATTTAAGCCAGGGGAGCTAGCAAATTCTGATTATTCAAAAACTATAATCTTTTTTTTGCTTTCATTAAGGTTAAGATCAGCTAGACATCCCAGCAGAGCATCCAAACCCTTGTTATTAAATTCCATGTGCAGATAGATTTGGGTATCATCTGCGTAAAAATGGAAGAAGACACCATGTTTCCTAAAAACTGACCCCAGGGGAAGCACATACAAAGAGAACAAAATTGTAGCGAGAATAGAGCCTTGAATAACACAACACATTAAGAGGAGCTACATCTGAAGTAAATTAACCAAACAGAGAACTTTCTCTTGATAAATAGGGCTGAAACCATTTGAGAGCATTACCCTGAATGTCCACCCAGTGCTCCAAATGAGAAATCAAAACAAAGTGGTCAATTGTATCAAATGCTGCCTTCAGATCTAACAGCACTAACACAGCAGATCTGGCACCATCATGAGTCAGTCAAATATATTGCCATTTTCATCATTTAGCAGGTTAACAGTGTTAACAGTGTACCCACAGCCTCACTAGATGGCAGCACTTTCATATACAGTCAAACCAAAACTTTATCAGATACCTTTAAAATTTCATCTTAGTTTATCATAGTTTAGAATGTGGTAATACAATATGACAATAACTCAATGTAAAACTGTGTTAGAACAAATTCATCTTGATGATATAAGATAACTTTGATTGAAAGGTATGTAATGAATTAGGGTTGTAAAGCTGTCAGTTGTTAAATATGTTCAAAATTAGATAATACCAATGTAGGTCAACCAATTGGGAAGCAATGCTTAATTCTGTTCAGTCTGTGGTGTAAAAAGGTAGCATTAGCAATTAAAGAAAAACACCTCAGCAAAACAATGGTCAGGTCAAAGTGAATACATTTTGGTAGCAAGTTTTTTATCAGTTTTAGTGGTATTCCACTGTATGAAAATTTTTTGGTATAATATGTGACCATAAACCACAAAACCAGTCATTAGTAAGTAACACAGGTATATTTGTAGCAATAGTCAACAATTGAGTGGATGGGTCAAAATTATAGATTTTTCTGTTATGCCAAAGATCATTAGGATATCAAGTCATTTTTTTTGTAAATTTCCTACTGTAAATATATAAAAATGTATTTTTTTATAAGTGATATGCATTGCTAAGAACTTCATTTGGACAACTTTAAATGCGACTGATTTTATTTTATTTTTTTCTCAAACCGAATCTACACCGGACAGTTGTTATGTCGCGCCGCGCCACGCCTGAAGTCATTTGAAAATTATGTCAATATGTCATAAATAGAATGCGGAAGCACTTTACTGATGGGGATTTGTCTTGTTGCGTGTAGACAGCGTCACTGATTGTAATGAGTTCTATAGTTATTTTGTCACACTGCTTACTTCTGATGTAGATGCAGTGTCAGATGGCAGATTTTCTGACAGTTGTATCTCGGCCAAATATTGTCCTGACAAAACACGCATCAATGGAAAACTTATATTCAGCTTTCAGATGATGTATAAAATTTATTTAAAAATAAATTAATAAATACATTCACCCTTATTACTGGTTTTGTGGTACAGGGTCACATATGACACAGTTCACTTTTAGTTTGTTATCCTCACTTGCATAAATGAACTATAGTGTTCAGCACCTATGTCTGGTATTTGAATTTTTTTTTTTATTCCAATTTTAGCCTTAATTAAAATAACTCCTTTAGTATGTGCCAGATAATGCACAAGAACCAGGCACCTTAAATCTAGTGCGGTGACCCTCCCGGGCTGCTCATGTCATGCCCAGTCCTGCCTGCTCAACAGCTGCCCCTGCCTAAAGTTCGCCAGACGTTTGACAGCATGGGACGTCTGAACTAACTGCGAGAGGATGGTGGCTACAGCGGGCCTGTATTCGAGTGCAATGCCTAATGCGCATGCAGTGAGTCCTGCCAGAACCGTGTGGCTCAAAAGGGGGTGGAGGTTTGTCTGGGTGTTTTCAGCACCAAGGACAGGGGTTTGGGGGTGGAGGCTCTGGAGCACCTTCCTTGTGCCCGATTGGTATAAGAGTATGCCGGGAATGTAATCGGGTCTAACGAGGCCCATCAACACCAGCTCTCCCAGACTTCCATAGATATAAACTACATCATTGCTGTGCAGGAGCACAGCAGAGGGGACAGGGTCACCCAGACTTTCGTGGACCCCATGACCATAAGCAATGTGGGGAGGTTCATCAACCACTCCTGCCAGCCCAACCTGCTCATGCTGCCTGACCGAGTGCACTCACTGCATGTACGAAGAACTGACCATTGACTATGAAGGTGGACAAAATGGGAACACAAACACACTGAAAAGGGATAAAGCACTAACCGGGACACAAACAGGGCCTGATGCTGATCAGATACAACTGAGAAAAGCCTGTCAATGTGGGGCTTCAAACTGCACAGGATTTTTTTTTTTTCATTAGATATGTAAATTTTACACTGAATAAAGTAATTAATCTGTCCTAATGAGTTGTGATTAGAAATGTTTTAGATTAATGTTATGATTAGTAATATGCATTGCTAAGAGTTCCGTTGGACAACTTCAAGGTATTTTGTTTTTTTGCACCCTCAGACTCCAGATTTTTAAATAGTTGTATCTCGGCCAAATATTGTTCATTCCTAATAAACCATACATCATGGAAAGCTTATATATTCATATAACCTATATTCGTAAAGGCTGTAAAAACTGCTGTTCATTGTAAGTGTTTTTAATGTTATCTAAAAAAATAATAATAATAATAATAAAAAAAGCACAAATTGAAATAATGCTGAAATGTAATAAAATACGAGATGAAAAAAATAATAAAATGTTTTAATGAAACAATTGCAACTTACCGAAATAGATCAAATTAAGTTCTAAAATGACTAAAACTGATATCAAAAATAAATTAAATAACAATTAAAAAATATGAGTAACAATCAAAACAAAACTACTACTTAAAAAAAAAAGAAAAAAAAAAATGAATAAGCCTAACTAACTAATTATATAACTAATAAACTAATTATGTAAAGTATTAATAAATAATAGTTTGATACTAAAATAACACTGTTCATGATAATGCATTGACTATACATAGGTTTTTCTTCATGTGAAGGTATTTTTACTGTTTCTCAGGTTTATCTTGTGATTGATTGGTTGATTGGTTGATTGATTGATTGATTGGTTTTGATGAAGAAAGCAAAATAAAAAAAAATCTAAAAATCTATACTTTTCACATGTTCAAACATGGTTCACATAGTAATATTTTAGAATCCATTGTAGGGTTGACAATAAAATGATGAACCTTATTTATGATCAGACTGAATTCTGTGCTTTGCACCTCAAAACTAAAGTCAGATTGCTGCAGTGTTAACAAAGTGCAGGTTATTATACAGTGTTAAACAAACTATTGGTTCTTCCAAAACGTGCAACAACGGCAGCATCTTGTCTTTTGAGTGTAAATGTCTCCTTTAAGAGCAGTCTGGGTTTCTCACTTTATCCTAGTGGGTAATGAGCAATTAAAAAGTGCCCATGGGTGTTTTAATATAGTAACAGCTTTTAGTCTCCTGTCACACACGGGTGGGAGTGACCCATTTCACTCTGACGCCACCCTGAAATCTGCCCCCTCGCCTCTAAATCTGCCCCATTTCAACTCCAGCCCCACTTTCATCTCCATCGCAATATTAATATCCACATCTGGGTTAATTAGCACCGAGACCAGAAACCAGAGCAAAGCACAAGGCATGCTGGGTAGGAGCAGATTTTTCTTTTATCAGTGGCACTTTGAACTTCAGGTTTGGTTACATGCATTGGACTGAACTTCCTGTTGTAAATCTCAGTCAATAGACATTTTTGAGTGCTTTTTTTTTCTTCATTAATATGTTGTTATTTATCATACTGAATAATTGTGTTGATATTATAAATTGATGTATTTAAATATCGTATTTTAGAGGCAGGGACCTAAAAATAAAATGTATTTCTAATTTATAATACAACATGTTTAGGATTTTATACACTGGGACACACACACACACACACATTTATAACATTTAGTATTTAAGTCCCTGTTTCTGGTGTATGCTGATCTAAATGTGCAAACTGTTTTCTCAAGGATTTAAGCCATTTTCAAGATTATAGGGACTGAAATATTAAGCTCATATTGCTCAGCTACTTTTCTGAAAATGTTGAAGTGCATGGTGCTTCTGCTGGTTGTGTTGTGTTGTGATTGTTTTTCCTTGCACTTGGATGGGCTGAGAATGTGAGGATTGTGGCAAACTCTCCGAATCCTGTTTTTGTCTCATGAGTCACTAGGTTTGGTGAGTGAGCACATTCCCGGGTCTCTATGGTAACGGGATGTGTGATATCGACTGGACGGCGCGTGTAGGCTGGAGTGTTTAGCAACGATTGCTGAAGAGTGAAATCTGTAATTCTCTGCTCAGTTAGCAAGTGTAAGCTCTGCCTCTTGAGCCTCTTGAACACTTAGGGTTTGACTAACAAAGAAAGGCATGTCAAGGTCTTGACTAGTGTCTTTTCATGGTGAGGTCACATTTTCTCCTCAGATAGAGAGAAATTGAGTGATACTGATGGCAACCTCTGCACCGTCGAGAGGGACACTACCTCTGACACTGTGTACTGTGCTTGTCTCTCCTGTTTTTCAGAAGACAGTTGAGTTATTAATATCTTTATATTAATAAAAAAGAAAGAAATAAACTAAAAAAGAAAAGTTTATTCAACTTTATTCATATTTATTATTATTTGTTCATTAATATTTTGTTTTATGTTTACATTTTTTATATTTTAATAATTTCAAAACTATTATTATTATTTTATTACATAACATTTTAACATATGCAGATTTATAATTTATAAATAAAGATTCAGATTTGAAATAATTTATTAACATTAATAATCATTAGTTGTTATTTTTTATTAATCCATTAACGTGACACAGTACACCTAAAATGCAATAATTAGTATGAAATAATTATATAATAATTTATACAAATATTTATCATTATTAAAGTTTATTTAATTTTATATTTAAATAAGAAATGTACTAAGAAAATAACAAAAAACAATATTTTTAATATTGTCATTAATATTTGCTTAATATGTATTAATAATGTATTATTATTATTACCATATTAAAATAGTGTTACTTTTAAAGAGTGGGTGATTTTAAATAGTTATTTTAAATATTTTAATATCCTCAACAACAATCATTATTTGTCATTTCAGTCATAATAATAAATGAGCAATACTTATCATTTGTAAAATGCAATATTTTTTGTATAGAAATAATATATTTAATAAAATATATAAAATGCACATAAAATAATATATGTTAAGTTTGATCATTAAAAAAATGCTTACATATGCGTACATTTATAAAATGTGGTATGGAATGGGTAAAAAAGAAAAGAAAACAGGTAGTAAACTTGTGATCCCAGAAAAGATGCATTTGTATTTGTTGACTGGCCTTTTTTTCTCTAGCTTGAGATCCTGAACAAGTGTGTCCTTCAAGACACTGGGTTAATGTCCACGCTGCTGGAGTTCAGTGCAGCCGAGTTTAAAACCATGTTGCCTTATATATTTATATAGAACATTATCAGGAGAATTTCACTGCAACATGAAAAAAAAAAAAAATTTCCAGTGGCCCAGATAATGATGCAACTTTTATGCCATGAGTATGAGCTATATACAGTACATATTATAGACACCATAGATATGACCTGCTAGAAATTCCTTAAAGACATCCCTTTATTGTACACAATTTAATTATTGCATGCATTATGTTCTTGTAATGGGTTTGATATCCAGAGGTAAGATCATGAACTCAATCCAATCATCAAGTGCCCATATTTTTGTGTTAAAAGTAACCTCTCTTCTAATCTCTCTTCTATCTAATCTCTTCTGTCTTTGCTTGTCCTCCGCTGTTTAACATTCTCTAATTCTTCCTTTGCAGAAACACACTGAGCCTAGTTTCCTCTCATCAGTCATGCCTGTCCTCCACGCTGCCATTAGTGACAGTCAAATTACACAGTGCTTAATAGTGAGTTAATGAAGCTTTGGAAGCTCAAACCTGCTAATCGGCTCTTATTCTTCCAGCACAGACCACTGGAGCTCCTGTCATCTGGAATTGAGAAAGAAAGTGACGTTAAACTCAGCTGTTTGTATTGTGCAACAGCTCACAGCGAGATCACAGGCCTGATTTGATGAGGGGAAATTGAGTGAATATATTAACAGTGATGCCTTTTTAATTTCAAAAGCCTTCCACTGGATCTCTCTGAAGAGTCTGTCTGCGCTGCATCCTAAGATATCATATCTCAGATGAGTACAAATGATTCATTTCCATAGTTACCTCATCTAGAGCGTGCAGATTTTAGATTATGATAAGGCGATGCACATCTCTCGAAGCATGTGTTTATGCTTCTTTTAACATGTGAACTTATAAACTGTGGATTATGCATGGTTCTTAACTAAATAATGGCTTAATAATGACAATTCTGACTCGCAGAGCAATAAGCTACAAGACCCAGTTAGAGTAATGCTGAAGCTCGCTTAATAAGAGCATTTCCTCTGGGAAGACCAGAGCCATTATCACAGTATAATTGTCTTTTATTTTTAGTGAGGAAGAACTTTGTCCTGTAGGGTGGAACAGGACACATAACTCTGGTTCATTTGCATCGTTCATGTCATTATATGTTGTGATACAGCAGTGGGTGGAGGCTGTCTCAAATTATTATCAGTTTAGAGGTGGTTCACATCACATCACAGAACGCAAAATAGAGATTTTTGGTTTCAGATGTAACCATGTCACAATCAGCATGTTGTTACACTTATGGGGTTTAATAAGATTTTTAATATATATATATATATATATATATATATATATATATATATATATATATATATATATATATATATATATATATATATATATATATATTAAAAATCTTATTAAACCCCATAAGTGTAACAACATGCTGATTGTGACATGGTTACATCTGAAACCAAAAATCTCTATTTTGCGTTCTGTATTGACAGAACGTATATTTTTTATATATATATTATAAAAAAATTATATGTTGGTACACTTATGGGGTTTAATAAGATTTTTAATATATATATATATATATATATATATATATATATATATATATATATATATATATATATATATATATATATATATATATATATATATATATATATATATATTAAAAATCTTATTAAACCCCATAAGTGTACCAACATATAATTTTTTTATAATATATATATATATATATATATATATATATATATATATATATATATATATATATATATATATATATTTACTTATGCTCACTCAGGATGCATTTATTTAATCACAAATACAGAAACAAATGCAGTAATGTTATGAAATATTATTACAATTTAAAATAACATTTCTATTTGAATATACCTACGGAAGTTCTAAGTGGCCACGCATTATAATTTTTTTCCTTTTTGTTTTCTCGTTATAACGACTTAATTTTCTCGTTATCTCGACATAACGAACGTTTTTTTTCTTGTTATAATGACATGACAGTTTTACTGTTGCTATAGTAACAAACTCAACTTTGACAGGCATCTGATGGACAACCATGCAGCGCTCTTACTGTAGCCTATATTTCAGCAAATTTTGCTTCGCCAAGGTAATAACGTCTACACAATATATAAATAAAGGCTGATGAATCACTGTTGGTTTTTCCAGAGACAGTACAACAAACGTTTTATTTTTGTAATTAACATGTTTAAATGGCAACACCGCGCCATTAGATAAGTATTAGACAAGATAGATTACTGTAGATAAACAGAACATCTCCACTTATTAACTACCTAATCATGTTCACAAATAAAGATATAGGTGCAAACAGAATACAGTGAAGTCAACCTTGGTTTTGATAAGCAGTTATTTTATGACACAGAACGCGTTGGTGAAACTCATGCATCTAGCAGGAACTTAATACACAAAATAACCATATTGATTCAAGCATTTAACATTTATGAATCAATTAAATGTCAGTAATGAGCAAGACTGCACTAATTATAGTGATCACAAGGAAGGAAGTGGATAGTATACAACACCCCATCAGTTATATTCAGGTCTACATTGCCACCTGCTGGCACAGTTTTGTAACTTCTTAGAGAAAATTAAGTTGTTATAACGAGAAAATGAACTTTGTTATGTCGAGATAACGAGAAAATTAAGTCGTTATAACGAGAAAACGAACTTCGTTATGTCGAGATAACGAGAAAATGAAGTCGTTAAAACGAGAAAACAAAAAGGAAAAAAATTATAATGCATGGCCGTTTAGAACTTCCATAATATACCCTTTTCAGAATCTGCAAAAAATATATATATATATATTTTCATTTAGTACTTCCCTTCAGGGGCTACAGAAATTTCCCAGAAGACAAATAAAAGAAATTCAAAAAGTTTTCGCCATCATTACTCTAGTCTTCAGTGTTGCATGATCTTTTTGACATCATTCTAATATGCTGGTTTGACGCTCAAGAAGTGTTTCGTTTTATTATTAAAGCTGTAGTCGGTAACTTTTGACGCTCTAGCACAGGGATCCTCAAATCTGGACCTCGAGATCCACTTTCCTGCAGAGTTTACCGCTAACCCTAATCAAACACACGTGAGCATGCTAATCAGTGTCAATCAATGTCTTTGGGATCATTCGAAAATTGCAGACAGGTGACTTTAATCAGGGTTGGAGCTAAACTCTGCAGTGCATTGGACCTCCAGGGCAAGATTTGAGGAAGGGGGCTCTAGTGGTTACTAAACAGAACTTCTTGCATCTTGCGGAAGAACATCGTAGCCGGAACTACTTCTCTCTGTTTATGTCTATGAAGAAACACAACGGTACTGGGTTACTCCGCTGCGGTACCCCCGAAGCAATCTAAAATAGTCAGAATATAAACACCTATATACCCTTATGATTCAAAACACGGTTTGGAAAATGGATTCATGGTGTACTCGCTTATTATATACATTTTTTAAATCTTGAACAGAAAAAAAAGTTACGGACCGCAGCTCTGATTGGTTGTTTCTTACTGGGAGCGGATTAATTTCTGCAAATGGCAATAGGACCACTGGGAGGAACCAGAGGAGCTTGATTTTTTCACAGATTATCTGTCTCATATTCTACTGTCAGGACATAATGACAGGTTTAACAAATATGTAAAAAATATATTTTTACAAAAGTTACCTACTGCAGCTTTAATGTTGAAAATAGTTTTTCATTATGACTTTATTTAACTTTTTAGTTTTTTAAGTTTATAAAGATTTTTACTGTCCTTGCTGAATAAAAGTATTATAAAAAAAAAACCTGAGACCCAGACGAGACCAAGCTGTCCATTTAAATCATGAAGACGAAAACTGTAAGACCTTTTTTCATATTTAGAACACAAATAAAGATAATTTTGCTGAAATCCAAAATATTTCGGACGCTCATAGACAGTAATGCAACTACCAAGTTCAAGGCCGAGAAGGACAGTAAGGACATAATTAAAATAGTCCATGTGACATTAATAATAATAATAATAATGCATTTTATTTCATGGCGCCTTTCAGGACACCCAAGGTCACCTTACAAGCAATATACAGGTCACTGCATGAGAAAAAACATATCAAACATACAGCAGTACATATAAAGTGCATTTAAGTCTCAATAAAACATCTTATAAAAAAGCTTGTATAAAAATATAAAAGTCAACAAACACTCGCTATTGCGAATATTGAGGGAAGAGAGTTCCATAGGCGGGGGGCAACATAACTAAAAGATCTGGCACCCATAGAAGTAAGTCGAATCCGAGGTACCACAAGAGAAATTGAAGATGAAGATCTAAGTGCACGTGAGGAGTGTAAACCTGGAGAAGTTGAGTAAGGTATTGTGGTGCAAGATTATGAAGTGCCTTATAAGTGAGTAGCAATATTTTGAATTCAACTCTATATTTTACTGGAAGCCAGTGAGGTTGCTGGAGAACTGGAGAAATGTGATCAGTATAAGGTGTTCTAGAGAGAACATGAGCTGCAGAATTCTGAACCAATTGAAGCTTATGCAGCAATTTGGAGGGAATACCTGTGAGAAGAGCATTGCAGTAGTATATACGTGAGGTGACTAATGCGTGAATGAGACTGCAGTATTATTATTTGAAAGAAAGGGACGGAGACGATTTATAATGTGCAAATGGAAGTATGCAATCCGTGTGATATTATTAATTTGAGCTTTAAATGATAGTGTGCTATCCATGATGACACTCAAACCTTTAATCTGAGAGGAAGGACAGATTGCAGTATTGTCGATGTGTAAAGAAAAACAATTAGATTTAGACACAACAGGTCTAGTGCCAACAAGCAGAGCCTCTGTTGTATTGCCAATTACCTGCAAGAAGTTCACTGAAAGCCAGTCTTTAAATTCAGCTAAACAGCTTCACAAAGATGGCGGAGGAAAAGAGCTGGTGGGTTTGGCCGACAGGTAAAGTTGGGTGTCATCTGCATAACAGTGAATATGAATACCATTTTTCCTTAAAATATCACCAAGAGGGAGCATATACTGTATCTAATGAAAAGAAGCAGGCCCAAAACAGAACCCTGGGGAACACCAGTGGTGACTGTAGATGTTCTTGAACTAAAACCTGAAAACGC
Source organism: Carassius gibelio (assembly GCF_023724105.1). Taxonomy (NCBI): domain Eukaryota; kingdom Metazoa; phylum Chordata; class Actinopteri; order Cypriniformes; family Cyprinidae; genus Carassius; species Carassius gibelio. Next base: position 11,155,386 of record NC_068406.1, read on the forward strand.
TGACTGCGTCCAGATAGATATGACCTAAAGCAAGACAGAGCAGTGCCAGTAATACCAATGGAAACGAATCTGTCGATAAGTATGTTATGTGAGACAGTATCAAAGGCAGCGCTTAAGTCAAGTAGGACAAGTATAGTTAAATGCCATAGTCAGCTGCCAACAGTAGATCATTGGTTATCCTGACATTAGTGGTGGACTATTTTAACATTGTCATTACTACCTTTCTCTTACATCTTTGGAACAATATGGGTGTGAGTAATTAATGGCCGGATTTATTTATTTATTTTGGGGAATTATCCCTTTAAATGAATCAAGCTTGACAAAGATTGGCTGTTTGACCCTCACTGGCTTTGCAGTCAGCACTCAATTTACACACCCCTCAAATTTTTTGACAGAACAAAATGGATTCTGATGGATTATTGTGGATTATTATAATGTTTTCATCAGCTGTTTGGACTCTCATTCTGATGGCATCTATACACTGCAGAGGATCCGATGGTGAAAAAGTGATGAATTATTCCAAACCTCCAAAGTCAATTTGGATGGCTAGTGGGTAAGTAAATATTCAGCAATATTTTATTTTTATTTTGGGGCAAACTATTAATTTAAACACATCATTTATAATTTATCCAATTCTATTTGTGGTCCAAACACTAACAACTGTTCTATAATGACATTTGTCCCATCTTACAGTTGTCTGCAGTGTTTTTCCACAGAAGATTATTGTTTTTCCATGGGTTAACTGTTGCATCCATCAGTAGATCAAAGGGATGGCTGTATGGCCATTTTTGGTTGGAGCAGCTGTAGCTGCAGATATTTCCATCTCAAAGGCTTACTCGATGTTCTCTTCCACTCCACACAAATGCACACAGGTGGAGAATAAGGTAAGAGCCCAGTTTAAGACGCACACCTTTGTTTGATAATAGTGACCCGAGTCCACCCACACTCATGGCCCCTCTTACTCATCCTGCTGTTCAGAATACAGCACACGATGAATGACAAGCATAAAGAGCCTCTATTGTGTCTGTGTTGGGCATAGACATCATTCTCAGGGTGTGAGCGCACATTAGGTTGCTAGGTGATCTACCTTTATGTGAGTGATAGCTGTGCTGGGGAAGCAGGAATGCAAATTTTTGGGATGTTGCTCTGAAAAAGAGTGTTGTGTAACTGGCCATAGCTTTTAGAAATCAGACCTTAAATTACCAATTCAAAGGTTTGGGGTTGGTAAGATTTAAAAAAAATAATTATTTTGTGGACCAAGGCTGCATTTATTTCAACAAAAGTACGGTAAAAGCAGTAATTTTGTGAAATATTATTGTAAATTAAAATGTCTATTTTCTTTTTAATATATTTTAAAATGAAATGTATTCCTGTGATTTCAAAGTTGAATTTTCAGCAGGAATTACTCACGTGATCCTTCAGAAATCATTTTAATATGCTGATAATACATTGAATATATATAAAAATATTACATACACTGCCGTTCAAAAGTCTAGGATCAGATTTTTATATATAAAAAAAGACTTCTTCGTTGCCTTTTTCTCTATCACATTTTAGAAATCAAAAGAAATTATAAATCAACTGAAAACTTAAATACTCAAAATTATTTACATTTTAAAGAATATTAAAATACGAAACCAATACTAAAAACTGCAATAATATTTACAATATTAATGTTTTTCCGCCTGTATTTTTGAACAAATAAAATGCAGCCTTGATGAGCATAAGAGATTTCGCTAAAAACATTAAAAATCTTACTGATCACAAACTTTTGAATGGCAGTGTATATGAAAGTAAATAAATAAATAAATTATATATGTGTGTGTATATATATATATATATATATATATATATATATATATATATATATATATATATATATATATATATATTTAATATATATATATATATATATATATATATATATATATATATATATATATACACACACACATCACTTATAATTTATCCAATTCTATTTTTATCCAATTCTATATATATACATATACATATACAAATAGTCCTCAGCATTGTCTGACCAATACTGATACCTATAACAGCCCAATTGCTTTAATGCACACTTGACCCATCAGTATTAATACACCCCATTAAAAAATCATCCAATTCAATTAAAACCCACTGCATTGATCCTTTCACTTAGCAACCTCTTCCGAAATGCATTCGCATGTGAGTTTGGCGTATTTCATAAACAGCCCAGAGCACATTTAAAGCCTCTATCAAGGGAACACCGTTAAAAGCCAGTGCCAAAGCACATCAGAAATGTGTTCCAGTTCAACTGATGAACATGAAAAATGTTTTTACTAGGCCAAATGCAAAAAAAGAAAAAAAGTAGATCACCAACTTGATTTGTGGGTCAGATTTTAAAAAGTCAAAACCAGACTTAAAGGAACAGAAGTAGAACCACATGGAAGTAGTCCATCACGTCAATAGTAAACCTGTTTAGCTGAATTTTTAAGGGTTACTATGAATCAGATCTACATCAGTAAGCATAATTTTTCTGAAACACCATTTAAAAATCAGGTGCATTTTTTTTTTTTCTGGACTTTCTAAATTCAATGAGACCAAAGCATGAAATTACATATAATATTGAATACAAAGCAAATGCAATAATTAAGAATGGTACACTTCTATTAACATTATTAAATAAAGTACACTCTTCACTTTACCCCAAGAAACAAGACGTCATGACCTCATAAGCTCCTCACCCATTCACTGTCAATCTATAGAAAAAGAAAGAACATGTGCCTGCCTTTTTTTTACGTAAAGTAGAGATAATCTATGACTGTAAGAGTAATTAAACACTTGATGTGCAAGATTTTCACCAAATCATCTATCTATCTATCTATCTATCTATCTATCTATCTATCTATCTATCTATCTATCTATCTATCTATCTATCTATCTATCTATCTATCTATCTATCTGTCTATCTGTCTATCTGTCTATCTGTCTGTCTCTCTGTCTGTCTCTCTGTCTGTCTGTCTGTCTGTCTGTCTGTCTGTCTGTCTGTCTGTTTAGAGCTTCAGAACTTCATTACCCATCATCTCTCACTCCTGATGCGCGTTCAGTCAGGGGGCGGAGCTTCAGGGCTCATGTGGAGGTGGTGAGAAAGCGGACAAGTGTGGACAGAATCCAACTGGCAACTAGACGCCGCGATTTTCAATTGGGGACTTTCGCATATCATGGAATTATCCGAGAAATCCCGGCCGGAGCAGTTGTGCCGCTGACCGCACCGCCAGTGTTTTATTCCCGACACGGTCTTCTTCTGAAGAAGGTAAAGTTGGACTGAACTCTTGCTGTGACTGTACTGCGAGAAGAGACATAAGCGTCAGGCACTGGATGTATGACTGATGCATCCATCAGTGAGAGCAGAACGGAAGTTTGACAACGTGTTACAGTGTACACAGTGTATCAATAAAGGCGTTCGATGCGTGGTTTGAGGTTGTCGCGGTAATATTGCAACATTTGTTTTGTAATGTTTCCATATGTAACAGTGTCAAGTGCTGCTGGAGGAGGCAGGTGCACCGCACAGAGGATACAGTCATTATTCTGCCGTCTAGTTTAGAGTATCAGTGTTCAAAGTGTGTTTCTAGATTGGAGTTTATGCAATAAAGCGGTTGATGTGGTAAAACAAAATAAATAAATAAATAAATTAATTAATTAATTAATAAATACATAAATAATAATAACAATGCACTGCTCAGTCCGAGGCTGGTGAATTCTGATTGGCTGTTTATTATCACCTGTCGAATTAATCTTTTAGGTTTGATCTCAGCGTCATGGTTGATGTCTCAGTTGTATATGTTTGTTTAGAAACTATACTTTGATAAATTCGGCCTCCACACATTTAAAACCCCACACAGTAAAAGCAAGCGATTCAGTGTACAGACCACATACATGTGTCATTCCAGCTAAACGTTCGCTATTCACTTTTTAATGTGGAGCTTGTGTAACGTTCAGGCACGTGCACAGGTAGGGCTCAACCTGTGCAGAGCACATGCCCTTTTTGCCCTTACACTCCGAAGTGCCCATTTTTTGGAGGTGTTTTTTTTTTTTTTTTTTTTTTTTTCAATGCTATTGGTCACCATTTACGTCTGTATGTCTGTTTAACAAATATTTAGCAAATGAAAGTTCTTAAAACGAGCTTGTGTAAATCTAATTCGATCCTCAAGCTGTCAGTAAGCTGATAACTCCGCCCCCTCTATATTCATTGAATCAACTGAAGTTCCACAGCAGCAGCACAGTAGACAACAGCTGAGCTGAACAGTTTTGCGAAGGGTAAATAAATATCTTGTTTTTTGAATAAGTACTACTAAACACTATGTCTATAAATCATATTTTATTTATTGGATGTCTGTCTGACTGGCTGAGACATGTGGGACGTCGCCTGAGAGAGAGGGCTAGCATTTGCCATCTAGTCATAGCCAATACATAGCCAACACTTAAATAGCCTGGGCATATAGTAGCATTTCATCTTTTATAAAATGAGATTTTGGCCAAATGCATTTTACCACAGGAAAAACTGAGCGCTCCGTCTATATAGCTAAAAAAACTAGTTTGTAACCTGTAGATGAAAATGTAATGTGATCCTGGCAGCGGCAGGCGCCGTCGCCTTTTTAATGACGGACAAAAAATAAAAATAAATAACATTTGCACCCATTCGCTGGTCAAAAACTATATATTGATAACAACAACATATAATTTGTTTTTACCATCGGAAAATCATAACAGGTGCGCCCCCGCGCTGTTTCGTACTGGAACTTACACAAAGCAGCGAGTGATCCTCGTCACCTAGATAACTATATTTCTAAGAAATTTCTTCTTTGATTTATGATTGCTGATACACTTAATTTTTTAACATTTAGGATAATCATGTTATGGTATACTCTCCGTATACTCTCTGTATAAAAAGTAGTAAAACATGGTTTTACTACAGTAATGTAGAAAAAATTACAGAAGATCACTGTGAAATCTTTATATTTTATCATGCAGAATGTAATTCATGATTCATTCCAAGGCTTCGTTTATTTGATCCAAAATACAGCAAAAACATTAATATAGTGTAATATTTTTACAATTTTAAATAACTGTTTTCTATTTGAATATATTTTAAAATGTAATTTATTTTTGTGATCAAAGCTGAATTTTCAGCATCATTACTGCAGTTCAGTACTCTTCAGTGTCACGTGATCCTTCAGAAATGCTTTTCACTGCAACTGTACTTTTCACACTATTTTTATTTATTTTTTCATTGCTGGCTTATTTTAGGGAAAGTGTAGTGAATAGGAGACCTTCAAGAGACCAACATCCCTGGTCCACCACAGTATCAAATTTTTGCCAGGTAGGCGGAAACATGTTGGATATGTTATAGTAACGGTATGGCTATAGTTTCTTATAATCTGGAATTGAGTTGTACCGTAGTGTTGGACATAATTACTTAAATTATATTTCAAAAAAGTTAGTCCAAAATACTTGACTCATTGCTCACCTTCCCCTCTTCTCATTGTCATTCATAAAAATGTTAACCAAATAATACAAATTAGCTTATGAAACCAAACAGAATAGCTAAAAAAGAGAATATATATAATTGATATAAAAAAAGGGAGGGGGTGCCCTTTTTCAGTTTCAGCACATGCCCCTCAAAAGGTCTGTGCACAGCCCTGGTAACGTTTTTAAAGGTTTTCAAGATTCCCAAAATACAGTTGACAGGAAAAAAATTGCATCTTCCCAAGGACTATGTATGGCAGAAACTGCTGGAACAGATCAGTTTGGCCAGTGCACTGGGTTTCGTCTTCCTTGTTTTTCGAGCAAGCATTCTTATGTGAACTTGAGAATGGGTTAGTCTTGATAAGCTGGCCATCATACAGTTATTCAGGAGGTTTACTAGTCTGCTATAAATATGTGATATGTGACAATATAAACTGACTTATAGTGAATATAGGCTTATACACTTTTAGGTGTTTGTTAGTTTTGAAAATATGGAGAATTGTTTCGGGTTTTTCAGTTCATTTAGGCAGTTGTTGTTATAGTGGGCCTGTGATGCATTATTATTGTTCCTGTAGAGATGTCATTGCAGACCATCAACTTTATTTCAGTCACTATGTAAGGGATACTGTACATTTAGGCAGTCATTATCAAAAAATACACTCCAACAGGGTTTTTATATCTTATTTTATATTATCAAGTAAATAAACAAATGGATATTAAATATTGATCAGAGTATTATTTTATTCCTTAGAGAAGCAGAACTGATTATAAACAGTAATTGTACAGTCATTTTGACGACTTAATGTAATGAATGACCAGGCAGAATTCCAGAAAGATGTGCAATAAAATAAAGTAAACATCTGCATTATTGACTTGTATTAATATTTAAATAATATTTGGATTTCAAAGAGAGCATGAGGGCATGATGTGGTTTATCAATAGAGATTTCACAGGTAGAGCATCTTTACTGATCAAATAATAATTAGATTTAGTTTTTATAATCAAACAATGGAAACAAAGTTAAAAAACATTTTCAATAGTGCATAAACTGTCAGTTAAGATACAGGCAGGTATTATTTCAGCACCGTCAACACTCTATTTGTTTGTATCACATTGATATATATTAAGCATGTGTGCAGCCTGTTTCTTATTGGTGTTCTCTGGTATCGTCTGTCATTGATTGAACTGTAAGCTTCATCTCCAGCCGACTGTAGCATTGATTCGATCACAGAAGAGCTGTTCAGTGGATTAGCTGCAAATGAATACATATGAAAGTGCAAAAGTGCATATTGCTCATTATTAGTGCATTTGTTCTTTAAATATATTTTTTATAATTTAATGCACGTGTATCTTTACTGTTACTATTTCTAAGTTATATTACACTTTTATTATCTTTATTTGATAAATACCTTTTTTTGTATAAAAATTGTAATGTACTAAAATATATATTCTTTAATTATATGAATGTAAAAATATTAAATATCAATTATAATCATAAATAAGCATAAAAAGCATTTCTGCCAGAAAAAAAACACAAACAATTGTGTTTCCCCCTGTCATTTTCAATCAATTCTATTGGATGCTTGGTTATAGATGATGCTTTATATAGCATAGTTTAGTATTTTAATCAGTGCATCATTAAAATGTATAATATTTTATTTAGCAATGAATGAATCACTATGCAATGCATGCAACAATAACAATACATAGCAAACCACATTTTAAAGTTGCAATTCACAAAACATATGTTCAAGAAACAAAAAAGGTTGTGGTAACAGTACAGGTCATATAGGACCTTTGTCATTTGACCTGAAGTCTCATGCTGGCCCTGGACCCTCCTTGTTGATACCCTCTACAGGTTAGATGTCACGTCTACTTGTCCTTGATCAATACTTTGATTTTACAGCTATTTTAGTTTAACCAAGGTGTTGCAGCCCTTTAGAAAGGCATAAATGATACGTTTAAAAACATCTACAAAATGAGTATATCGCTAAGTGTCTTTTTAGCATGTATTTAGCTGTATTTTCTAGAGCATTTCTCATTATCCACCCATACAGCAGAAGGACCTTGAATTCCTGTCAAGAACTAGGCCAATCTCAAAATGGCAAAGTCTCATTTTCTCGAATCCATCCCCATGGTCCTCCCGCTATTATTGTCTCGCTATCTCCACATCTGATGGTAACCTACATATAATGTCTAAATAAGATGAATAAAGGTAACATAGGTTTCATGCTGATTTTATTGCTCCTTAATCTATGTGTTATCTTGTTTGCAGGCACACAGCAAAAGTGGAGCAAAATGTCAGACAAAATGTCCAGTTTCCTCCACATCGGGGACATCTGCTCCTTGTATGCGGAGGGATCCACCAATGGATTTATTAGCACTTTAGGGTAAGATAACCATCCACATGTCATCACCCGGTGTGTGGACATCAGTTTTGTACATAAGAGGAACTTGATGAAAATGCAGGAGCACAAGAGGAAGAAGAAAATGAGTGTACAACGCTCCGAAATGAGAAGTAACTGAGAAATGTTTTGTGCAGTATGTATTACAGTGTGGATTTCTGATGCGTGTTCAGTGGGATATGATGACATTTATCGGTTACTAGAGCATTGCAAGGTGGTTACTCTCTAGTCCAAGTCAAAAGTCTCTGTTCTGGTTCTTAAAAATCAGAAGCGTTTTCTCCTTCTTCACAGCTGAGATGATGGACAATCCAGTCATGCTATTTTAATTAAATGATAGATAGATAGATAGATAGATAGATAGATAGATAGATAGATAGATAGATAGATAGATAGATAGATAGATAGATAAATGCACATTAGAAAATAGATTATACAAAAATGTATGATCAGCTTGAACATGAGTGAAATTTGTATGGGGGAAGTTTTAGGTTTTACGCGAAACTCCCAATAACAGAGGTTTTTAATGAAATTATTACGTTTCGCTCTCAAAATGCAAAAACTTTTGGTAAATGTGACTGCAGCTTTATGTATTCAAATTTTATGTTTACTTTGAAAGTTAAAGGATTAGTTCAATTCCAGAATAAAGAATTCCTGATATTTTATTCACATCATTAAAGATGTTCATGTCTATCTTTCTTCAGTCGAAAATAAAAAGGTTTTTGAGGATTTTTCTCCATATAGTAGACTTGGAGAAGTTGGAGATGTGCACGCCCTGTGTTGACCAATTGAAAGCCGCTTGTCAAAGTTTGCAGACCAAAAAAATCCATATATCAGTAGTTTGGTGATGTACTGTACAATATGAAGCACAGCTCACACAGAAGTCCCTTTCACACCATGCAGTTTTCTATTGGTCAACAAAGTGAGTGCACATAACAAACTTCTCCATCTGCATGGAGAACTTTTTTCGTCCTTGCTCAAAACACAGTTCATACAGACTACTATTAAAATTATGTGATTTTACCCGCTAAACTTTGGTAAATGTAATGCCATTTTAATATTTCTATACAGCATTATATCTCCCCCAATGGAAAAATGATTTGTATGCAACCCAACAGTTACATAGATTTGAGATAGTAATATTAATAAGGGACAAAATGTTGTTTAGAATGACAGTAGGTGTGGTCTGCTCCGTCGACATTTCTGTATTCTGATTCTGCACTTGAAGGAAAGAGAGCCAAGTCTCAACGCTGCCCTCCTCACGTCCTTCCCCTGGAAATGAGATTGTTCTGTCTTCGCTTAATCATACCCTGCCACCTCCTGGCAATCAGCCCCCTTTGCCAGTCTGTGTGATGTGAACCCACACACACACACACACGGCTACCCCACGTCACCCATCCATGGCAACAAAAGCAAGCGATTGGCTTTGAAGAACAGAACGTTGACAGATCTCATTTGTCAAGATGCTGTTGTTCAGTTGTTGTGCATTCTTGCAATCACTTTCTCTGCCCTGCTACTGTGTGCACATCCTCATGAGCCACAGATATATTTAGCTGCACTGGTGTATGTAGTGCTTGTAGTGCTTGTCTCAGTGCCACAGAGCGACCTTAGCACGGATGGGATAATGAGCCACCTGGCCTACAGCTGGGCACAGAGAACCAGAAAGGACACAACACCAGTGTGATGAGAACTGGCAGTCCTGCTGCAAATGCACTAAAGACCAAAGCCACTTGCACATTATCCACTGGAATTTGTGAAATTCGCTTGCCAAGTTACATTTATGGTGAATATATGAAAACTGGATACAAATTACATTCAGACTGGTTCATTTGTATAACTGTGCTTAAAACCCTACTGAGTTGCCTACATAGACAGCATTTGTAGGCCAGTTGTAAACAGACAAATAATTTGAGTAGGTTAAAGTTGGACGTTCAGACACACCTGTGGTAAACAATAAATACAGTGTAACTTCCTGCACATGCGCTGTCGATCACGTCTGAGCGCGGACAGTTTCTATCGGGATTTCTAACGGCAGCTGCAGTGACACGCTGAATTTACCGATTAGCGATGGGCTCTTTCTTTCAGAAGGTGTGGCTTCCTGTGATTGAGCGGCCATATTTAGTGTTGCATTTTTCCCCATTCAAAACTATACAAATGACATTTCTTGGGTATTCTATAGTCTACGTCATGATGACTAGAAATGCAGTGCACTGTAGGCTGGATTTTTACTCTGAATTCTTACCCTTTAAAAAATACTACATTTCACTACAACAGATTAAATTGTGTATAATTGAATGCTTTTTTTTTTTTTTGATGCCCAGGAAAACTGTTAAAGTTTATTTTGTACACTCTAATGTATGTATGATTCCCAAAAATTGGAGTTCAGGCTTGCAGCTTGGTAGGTTTTGAAATGCAGCCAATCATTTACAGTACAAGGGCATGACCAGACGCTTAGAGTTGCTGTCAGAGATTTATCAGATTTTAACTTTAAAATATTGAGATGGATGTTACTACAGACAGTTATTACTCCATATGACTACTGATAAATTAATGACAGTCTTGCTTGACATTTTTGGACATTCATCCACTCACATATGTGGCCCAAAGATATCTGGTTCCTTATTTTCATGTTCCCTTCTCCGTTCAAACCCAAACAAGAGTTGTATTGCTTTCTGACAATATTATATCCCTATTCTCTGTCATTTTATTTTTTTACTTGAGACTTGAGAGAACATTATTGAATGGCAGCAAGAAAATACCTTGAACTTATATGTCAGCTGTGGATTTGTTCGTACAGCCATAACTGTCTCACTTTGGTTATAGAATGTGTCTGTCACAGTTTTTCAGAACCATACAGAAGTGTGTTTAACTGCTTTATGAAATAAGAGTTAGACTGCCCTTGACTCACTCTGGATTTTAGAGATATAGAGCAAGTATAATGAAATGCAAATTCTGGTGCCATGACATTATCACTGAATGATTTGATCAGTATAAATTGACATTTGCGCATAATGAGCGGACAAGATAAAACCGTGGCTCATACATTCAAGCAGATAAACCTTTCAGGAAACACAAAGGCCTCTTGATTTGCTTATCGCTTCTCTTTCTGTACGCTAATACTGTAACACTTCACATGTATGAAAAACCTAATTCAAGGATAAAAAATAAAATAAAATAAATAATAATAATAATATTCCTGACTCATTTACCTTGAGCAAAAAATGTGCATTTAATTATTTGAGTATTTTTTGAGCAGGTGTCTGCTCACAAATTAATTCTAAAGTAGGATTAAAATGTGCATGGTAATTTCTTTTTTTAATTCATTATTTTATTTAAATGTATTTATTTCACCAGATAATATTCAGAATATTTATTTATTATTTAAAGGCCCTTAAGATTTTGTCCTGTTTCCAGTTAAGAAAAGTTGTAAATTATAAATGTGTTTATGGTTTAAAATTTAATTTGTTCAATGTGTAAATGCATGCAATAGATGACCTCTACAAAAATTTCATTTTCAGTTGCATATAATATTGTATCTGTTTTTATCATGCTGGCAGCTACGAAATGCATTATAGTACTTTGAACTCTGAAGTTTCTTTTCTTCACAATCGGTGCAGAAAAAGTGAAAAATAGCTGTATAAAAATAGAAGTACTCAGTATGCTGCCTCCAGAGAAGTTCTGTGACTCATGTCTCTCATCTGTGCAGGCTGGTGGACGACCGCTGCGTGGTGCAACCAGAATCTGGGGACCTAAACAACCCTCCTAAGAAATTTCGAGGTAAGGCTACATTTATGTCTCTCTGGAGGTGTTATCCAGAAATGTTTTCGAGATTTCCGTTGAAGATGTGCTAAACTTACCCTTATTGCCATAAGGATTTTTTGTGTGATATCTACTTGATCAGTGTTGTTATGGTATTTTCCTGTTGTATGACTATAGAGAGATATCTGTTTTTTCACTTTTCTTTTCTTAACACTATTGGGTTAGGTTTTAGTGTAGGTGCTACAATCACTGGACATTTTGTGATATGTACAACATCCAAACCAATAAAAAACTTCAAGATTCGTATTCATCTGTTTCAGTTAAATCTGATTGTGCTTTTAGTGCAACTCCATAGACATTTCATTTTGAAAGTGTCACAACATGCAACATAATATGATTTTACAGAAATGTCGCCACTGGCATGTTTTTCCAATAAGACTGGGTTGTGTTTTTTTCTTTGAAACTAAGAAAGGTAGTTGTCAAATAGGAGGCCGCATGGGAATCCCAGGTGCTATAAGCATACATTGCCTGTGTAACACTTTTAAATGGTGCTATATAAAGGTGCTGTTGTATATTTGGGTTTTCACTCGAATGGAAGATGTCTCGCCTAATTTTGCCAAATAGAAAATCCAAAGATAGGGTAGCTGATGCAATAAAATGTGATACATTTGCCTGTTGAGAGAAAGCTCATGAAGTTTACTTCCAGGTATAACACACCTGTGTGTAATTTTTTGGTGAAATTGAATACCTTGATTAGCTGGGTCAGATATGGTTGATGGATCTGGAGCTCAAATTGATAGTTAAGGAGCTCTTCAGGAGCAAGACTGAACTGTGACATTACCCTTTGTGTACTGGAAAGAAGACTGATTCTCTCCTTAAAGGGGAAACCTGTCAGATGATGATTAACCTTGTCCTTTGAGCTGCTGTGTGGAAACTGAGCTTTAGGCACGCTGAGAGGAACCTCTGGGTCCCTTCTGCTCGTATTTTGTGACAGGCTGTCATGTTGTAGCATGACATGTTGTCTGACTCTTTTTGGTGTGTATATTTAGCACATTATCTTCTCACTTAAGGTCTCAGTCAAGATGCAAAAGCTAGAGATGCTCCGATCAGGATTTTAGAGCTGATTACCGATTTCTGAAGTCCATATTATACTGTAGGCCTGCATCTTTTGTCTTTAAAATGTGATGTTGTGAGTGTTGCTGAGAGAGCCTGTCATAATAATATTAAATTATATATATATATAGCAATTATGACATATAATCAATATCAACAATATCATATACAATATAATATCATATAATCACCACAGATGTCTCATAATATATGATTCAGAGGCCTTCGGCTACAGCTGATGCTTGTTGTATTTAAAAGGGAAAGTCTGAAGAAACTATAGAATTGTAGCTTGTTTTCTCTTAACGATTTCAGAGTCCCAAAATGCCCTTTTCCTGAAGTCTGCAGTTTCTGAAGTATGAAATCGTATTAGCTAAAACACAAGCATGCAAATAGGATTTGAAACGTGTGTCAACTGTCATTGCCAGCTGTTTGAGGCTTTGCCTGTGAAATCCTTTGCCTGTAAGGCTGTGTAATCGCTGCTCAGTTCTGGCGGTTTAATATCTGCAGTATTTGCCCATTCTGAGGGATTTGTTTCTGTGACGTTGTTGATGTTTTAACACGCTTCACACTGCTGTATTACCATTTAAGTCCAACTGAGGTGCTTGAAGGCACATACTGTAGAAACTTTTTTTTTATTTGCAATCCTTGCATTTTTGAGGGCCATTTATATTCCTCATGATTGCAATAGCCTAAACCTGGCATTTGGCTTCAAGTCGGTGATTCTTTCTGTCCAAGTCTGTCTCACTAGTAGCCATGATGTCCTCCTCCTCAGAGAACTGAGGCTTTTTCATATTTGTCTTTTGAGGAATTGGAGAGAGTGATCAAATATTCTGTACTTCAGTGTTATTTTTTCCCTCCTGAAGTCCATTCTGAACATTAGCCATTGCTTCTTGTATAAAAATTTTTGTTTTTGCTCCGTGCCTAAAAACTACTTCATCCAAGAACGAAAATGTATCATTTACTTCCCTTCATGTTGTATGTTCTAGCTGTTCTTTTTCTATGAAAGTGAATAGGGTTATTAAGCTTGCAGAATGACAAAAAAAAAAAAAAAAGCAACATAACGATTCATGATTGTGGTCCATATGATGGTCAATTTATGTAGCCTGTTGTTTTAAAATATGTTTTCATTAAGGCTGTTTTTTTTTCATCACAAATACAGTAAAATTTTTTAAATATCATTACAATTTAAAAATAACATTCCTGTGATGCAAAACTGAATTGAAAATCGACCTTCTTCTATCTTTACCCCTCCTGTTCAGAGCTGGTAGCACACCATGTGTCAACGTATGATGGCGAGTGTGACAGCCAACTGGTGGTTATTTATATAGCTGGTGCTTTGTTTTTGTCTATTCATTAACTATGGCACATAACCAAATGTTTTTGCTGAAGACTTAGTGTTATTTTGATTTATAGAAGCAGCTCTGTGTTACTCCAAGCAGCGGATCAGTCACTCTGACTCTCTGGCTGGTCATGAGGATAAGTGAATGTGGCTGATGGATGGGTCTTTGTCAGCTTGTTTGGTATGGCTGTGTGTGTTGGCATTTGTTCTGGAGTTCATTGTGTGATCTTAGCATATCCATGTGTTAAACCCAGATGGATGGGAAGCAGAATTGTCCATTACTGTGGCTTCAGCGTGACTGACTTTGATGGACAGGTGTTGTGTGACTGATGGATAAAGCTAAGAGTCAGACACCTTTGGTAGCTGCATAATTGGTTGCATGTGCATTTTATCCTCCATAATGTAATGGAAGAGTCGAGAATATGTAGCTTTTAATGTTTAATGTACCTTTGATTGAATGGTTTTTTGTGGAACCAAAAATGGTTCTTCTATGGCATTGCTGTGAAGAATCTTTTTAAGCACCATTTTTAAGAATGTAGGTTTTTAAGGTCAAAGTTTTCTTGTTATATTGAATGCTCCTTTTATTTTATTTTTTTTATTTTATTAGTTTTGAGATTTTATGAGGTTTTATAAGGTTTGTTTAACATTTTAGAATATTTGGAATTATTATTTTTTTAGCAGGAGAATTGACTGCTAGATATGACCAAAGGGTAAGTCTGTAAGTCTGACTTTATCCAGAAATTTTTGGTTGCCACACTGAGAATTTCCTTACCCAGTTTCCTTACACTGTTCTTCATTGATGACACTGTGGTAGCTAACCATTAATGTTTCTTCATACACTAATAAAAAGAGGGCCTTCTCCTTTAACTGTACTCCACCCAGCTACTGTTTCAGGCTTTTGTCATCTATCAGCTAGACATCTCTCGTCTGCCCTCTTCTGCTACTTGACACCCTGAGTTAATCTGAAAGGACTTCAGACTGCAAAATTAAATGGCAAAATCCTCACATATGCTTATGTTTTTATGAAGATCATTTGATATTTATATAGTCTTAGTTATAGTTTATTAACCTTATTATCATCTCATCTGCGTCACGTCTTATCGAAAACGAAATTAACGCTATTGCCCATGTTTTAATTTCTATTTGAAACTTATATAATCCCGTAATATATATTTTAATCTTATACATCTTATAAATGTTTTATATATATATATATATATATATATATATATATATATATATATATATATATATATATATACATACATACATACATACATACACACACACACACACACACACACACACATATATAAAAGATTAAATATTTATAAAATATTTATGTACTGTGTTTGTGCATATGTACAGTCATGGCCAAAAGTTTTGAGAATTACATAAATATTAGTTTTCAAAAAGTTTGCTGCTAAACTGCTTTTAGATCTTTGTTTCAGTTGTTTCTGTGATGTACTGAAATATAATTACAAGCACTTCATACGTTTCAAAGGCTTTTATTGACAATTACATGACATTTATGCAAAGAGTCAGTATTTGCAGTGTTGGCCCTTCTTTTTCAGGACCTCTGCAATTCAACTGGGCATGCTCTCAATCAACTTCTGGGCCAAATCCTGACTGATAGCAACCCATTCTTTCATAATCAGTTTGTCAGAATTAGTGGGTTTTTGTTTGTCCACCTGCTTCTTGAGGATTGACCACAAGTTCTCAATGGGATTAAGATCTGGGGAGTTTCCAGGCCATGCACCCAAAGTTTCAACATTCTGGTCCCCGAGCCACTTAGTTATCACTTTTGCCTCATGGCACGGTGCTCCATCGAGCTGGAAAATGCATTGTTCTTCACCAAACTGTTGTTGGACTGTTGGAAGAAGTTGCTGTTGGAGGGTGTTTTGGTACCATTCTTTACTCATGGCTGTGTTTTTGAGCAGAATTGTGAGTGAGCCCACTGCCTTGGATGAGAAGCAACCCTACACATGAATGGTGTCAGGATGCTTTACTGTTGGCATGACACAGGACTGATAGTAGCGCTCACCTTTTCTTCTCCGGACAAGCCTTCTTCCAGATGCCCCATACCATCGGAAAGGGGCTTCATCTGAGAATATGACTTTGCCCCAGTTCTCAGCAGTCCATTCACTATACTTTCTGCAGAAGATCAATCTGTCCCTGATGTTTTTTTTGGAGAGAAGTGGCTTCTTTGCTGCCCTTCTTGACACCAGGCCATCTTCCAAAAGTCTTGTAGTCACTTTTAATCACTGTTTTTGCATCTCTTACTGTAGTAAACATGGGAGGGGAAATTAAAGATTCAATGAATTAAGAATTGCGTCTCTTATCGACAATTAATTAATCTTATCGATCATTGATTAATTGTTGACATCCCTAATCATTCTACAGCACACATTGTATCAGCAGCAGTTCCGGCGCCTTCGTCATATACTGTACAACGCCACATGAATTCACAGCAGTGTTAACTCAGCAGTAAAGTTACTCTCTCATTATTTGCATTTGCTTTTAAAGGTGTCATTTTATTTATTTTTTATTTTTTTGCACGCTTAAACCTGTCAAATGGCACCTAGTTATTGAAGTTATATGTTGCGCTAATATGGTAAAAACACACAATGTTTATGTGTAGACTCAAGTTGGTTATGTCTAAAATGAAAGTAAACAGTTGAGAGAAAAACATATAAGTGCCCATATATTAGATGTGTGCAGGTCTTAAAGGGACAGTAGGCAATTTAAACATGCAGCCTACTGTCATTACACCCTACAATTTTATTCTGTCATTATTTAGTCACTGTCATGTTGTCCCAAACCTGTATTAATTTCTTTCTTGTGATGAACACAAAAGAAGATATTTTGAAGAATGTGGGTAACCAAACCAAAAAATACTATAAAAGTCACTGTGGACCAGCAACTGTTTGGTTTTCCTCAAAATATAATTTATGTTCAGAAGAAAAAAAGAAAAAACTCATTCAGGTTTAAAACCACTTTTGAAGTGAGTAAATGGTGGTATAAAAATGAAACACTATGAAAAAAATTGACAGACAGCTGACATAATTTTTATTTTTGGGTGAACTATTTAATGTTAATAAAACAAAACACAAAGAGAAAAATCACTCACTGCCCTTGACTGAAGAAATTTAATACAGTTGCTTTAGTAATTCATTTATATAGTGTTTTATTTTTATATTTGTATATTCAATTTCTTGAATACTCCTGCTAAATACATCTACCTGAAAATAAAGCACTGTTTGTTTTATTTGTATATTACGTGTAGTTGTAATGTGTATCTTTGTCATTTTTTTTCAATCTTAGAAAAAAGTTTTTTATCTTCGCCCTCTTTGGCCTAAATATCTGCCATTCTTTTTTTTTTTTGTTACCTTGAAAGGCTTTGTCTTCATAATAGGGAAATTAGTTTGCCTGTAATGCTCAGATAGATTGCAAAATAGCAAAACTAACATGACAAAGAATTGTGATTAAAATCATGAATCGTGATATTTCTAAAGAAAAAAAAAATGTGATATGATATTTTTTTCCGTATCTCCCACCCCTACTTCCTACTAATTTTTCACTATTGTAACCTTCAGAAATTTAAGTTGTAGTCTTTTTTGTGCTGCAATAATTGCTTTTCTCTAATTTTGATCACAGTGTGTTTTCTACAAAATAAAGGGTTTTTGTTGAAGTGCCTCTGTTATTTTGTAAAACACTGTTCTACTAGCATGGTTTAGCCAAAACTGATTTTTTTTTTAAAATATTATATCAAGGTTTAATAAATAGTTCTCTAATTTCTATATACACTGTATATAATAAAATAAATAAATATAATTCTAAAAGTCACAATCCAGCACATCAACACTGAACCTTTCAGGATATGAGCCAAGCCAAGGCTGGAGAGGCTAAACATTCCACTGATGGAAATCACACTTAATTGGATGAATCTAAGCAAATACAAAGTGCCTTGATGAGCTTGTGATATAGCAAGGTCATGTTTGCTCTGATCATGACTAGTGCTCTTCTGTTCTGTCAGCTGTGGACGCAGCAGATGGCTGTCACATTATAACTGAGACCATGTGCAAATGTTAGGAAAAGTACTCATTTAATATCTAGCTTTGAATAACACTAGCTGCACCGAACACAGTCAGATATGCACACAAGTTTTCACTGTAACTATCTTGCGGGTGTTACAGTTATGAGCTTGTGGTGAAGCATTGAATATAATTTTCATTGAACTAAAGTGAACTGAAAGTGCAGCTGTTGGCTAAAGGTTCACAAACGATGTTCACAGGGAAGCACTGTTTCCTTCTTTTCAGTAGTGTAACTGTAGCTCAGCTTTTTTCACAGTGTAGTGCTACCAAACTACATGATTCTGTAGGTTCATTTGAAAAATTGATTACAATTATTATTAGAATATTTAGTCATATCATATAAATTTCTTTTTTTATATGTAATAATTTTAAGTCAGTATCTTCAGTAGTGGCAGGGCTTTGCTCATTGTACTTCTGTTTGCCACCACTAAATCTTTTGATCCCTCATGGTATTAATAGCCTGCTTAAGCTGTTTTAAAGGCCTGGTTTCCAGAGAGCCTTACAATGTCATTCAAAGGTTTGCCCTTCTTTTCTGATCCTGGGTCACAGCCACAAACATTGTCCCAGGGACTGTGATGAGCAGCATACTGTCAAGAAGCACCCATTCAGTTTATATTCTGTGAATTAAGCAATAGTCTCAATAAACTGATCACTTTGGTATATGTATGTTTAATATATTTTGTGTGAATGGGCCTTCAGGATACACGGATAACTATTAAAAATAACTATGTTAGCATTCACATGTACACACTATGGGTCTCATTTATTAAACATTCGTAAATATACGAGTAAATATGTGAGTGATTTACGCGTAAAGAAAACTTCCCGAAAACTCTTCTCCTGATTCACAAATACTTCGTAAACGTCAGATGTGATAGTGAAATGTGTGTGTGTTAATGAATTACAATCAGTCGTAAATGGGACACGCGTGCACGCTCATTCTCAATTACCATAAATCCCGCCCATTAAATCCAACTGACGACTATATATGGGCATCATATAATGACACCAAACGAAGGATTTCAACATGTCTTCTCAAAAGCGAGTGAAAAATAAAAATTTCTCAGCTGCAGAAATTGGAGTTTTATTATCAGAAGTTCATTCAAAATGCCACATTTTATTTTCAAGCTAGTGGCGTATCAGGTCCTAAAAGAAAGGAAGCTTGGCAGCATATTACAGATGCTGTTAATTGAGTTCCATCTGTTAATCGAACAGTCCCAGAAGTGAAAAGAAAAAACGTATTTAATTACTATATATATAATATATTTTTCAAAATGCTGTGTAAATATGTACCCGATTAAGGTGAATTAAAATGCAGCCGTATTAATGAGCAAAACGTCCCGATGTTAAACACACTATTTACGTCTGTCTGGGAGCACAACTAACATTTGGAAAATACAAACATTTTAATGAATCCGAAAATTTACGCCAGAACCACTTTACACACGATTTACACACGAAAAAAATTCTGCTCGTGTTTCATGAATGAGACCCTATATTTTAAGTGTGCACTGCTGTTACCGTCTGCTTTAAATGCTCAAGTCAGATGCATTCTGATTGACTGTCAAAGTTTTTATCTTTATAATGAGATTCTAGATATGTTTTTTCTCTGTTATTATCAGAACAGTTGTGGAGTGGACGTTCTTTTAGAATTAGAAAAATTATTAAAACTTTGTAGTTATCATTCTTAGTGTTAAACAGACCTTAATGGATAGTTCACCCAAAAATGAAAGTTCTGTCATTAATTACTCACTCTCATGCTGTTTCAAACCTGTATGACCTTCGTTCATCTTTCATCTTCAGAACACAAATTTAGATATCAGTAGTGATGTTAGTGGTTAAAATGTAATTTTATGAAGCTACGAGAATACTTTTTTTGTGCGCAAAGAAAACAGAAAAGCACTGTATTCAACAATTCTTCTCTTCTGTGTGATTCTTTGATGCGCGTTCATGACCGTAACATGACCCATGCGTTATTTTTGTTTTCTTTGTACACAATTTTTTTCTTATTATATTTTTACTCGCCAAACATTGATAGTTTCAGAGTTTCACTCTCCATTAGTGATATGTGATATTTTTCAGTTCAGCTCAATGGATGTGCAGCACACTTTGTGTATTTGCTGTATTATAAGCGCTAGTGTGAAGGCATCTAGACTTCGCCGTCACTTTGTCTCACAGACACACAGGGAGAGAGACAGCGAGAGAGAAAGAGAGAGAGAATTGATGCACCACATGTAAATTATGTTCTTTGTTGTATTTTCCTGTCAAAATAATGGTGTTCCTTTGAAATTCTTCAGCTTTTAAGAACTGTCTGATTTTCCGGTAATGGGCGGGGCTAATACACAAACGACAATCTCATTGGCTGGCGCTCATCTATTATCGTCCCTGTATGGATTTCAGCAAATCAGTTTGAGCGAATGCACACAACTGGATTAATATTCATGAATCCAGCAGCTCATTAATCCTTAGTGCGTTTTATATTGTTTTTATTAGTAGAAGTCATATCAATATTATCTTATCAGTATTTTTGATAGGTTGTTAAGTTGTTGTATTTTTTTTTCAGAAACACTGAATTACCAAAAAAGCACCACCACCAGTCCAGTTAAAATTTTCTGTTAAAAGGACAAATATATTCATTCAATCATGGTTATCAAGTTTTAATTCTAAGTATTAAAGTTATATCATTAATACTTGATTATCATATTATAATGCTTGACAGACTGATGTAAAGAGTGTACTTTCAGTTATTTAAAAAACTGTGCCATTTTACAAACAATGCCAGCAAATCAACACTAATGCCAGCAAAAAACACTGATATTGTTTTTTTAAAGATTTATTATAATTATTATTTTTTTTTTTTCAAAAAATGTTTTTTTTTTTTTTTTTTTTTTTTTTTTGCTTAAAATGCAATACACAACATAGTGGGCCCTATCTTGCACCCAGCGCAATTGACTTTGTACACCGACGCATGTGTCATTCCTATTTTGCACCCGCGCAAAGCGCGCTTTTCCCTCCACAGAAGCACGTCGCTAAACTAGTGAATGAACTTGCGCTCCCTGGGCGGTTCAGCGCAAAAAAGAAGGCGTGTTCCGCCGCAAACAATCCCTGGTGCTATTTTGCTGTTCCATTAAACAATTGCGCCACTGACCAGAAAAAACCTAGTCTAAAGTCAGTGGCGCGTTGCGCGTTGTTCATTATGCTATTTTAAGGGCGCATGCTTGA
Organism: Carassius gibelio; assembly: GCF_023724105.1. NCBI lineage: Eukaryota > Metazoa > Chordata > Actinopteri > Cypriniformes > Cyprinidae > Carassius > Carassius gibelio. The sequence continues at coordinate 11,176,823 of NC_068406.1, forward strand.
CCATAATGTATAGCGTGCACAACGCGCATACACTTTGCTCATGTAATCTACACAGATGCAACAGTTATTTTTGCAAATCATAAATTGTTACACTAAAAAAATATTAACACATGAGATGACGGGAATCATTGTGGTGTGCCACGAAGATGTGAACAAAATAGGCATAAATCTAGCTTACAAATTATTCAGGCTAATTATTCTCTCATCCCCATACAACACAACTTCTCTGTCTTTCACTGCTCTTACAAGAACATCAGTCTCCTCGGCTGTGAACCGCTCCTGGCGTGCGCCTGGTAAATACGCCATAATAATAGCAATCCATAATGGAACTTGCGCACCTGCTTTTAAAGGGAATGTTGGATGACGCTCTGATTGGTTTATTTCACGTTACGCCCAAACCACACCTATGAATAATGAAGCTACTTCAGACCAACCCACTTTAGATTTGCGCCGGGCGCAAGAGCCATTTATCCCGCCGGGAAAATAGCAACAGCGCCGAGACCCGCCCACAAACTTACTTGCGCTTCGCGCTTTGACACTTGCGTTTCAGATCGTTAAAATAGGGCCCAGTGAGTTGATCCACATATGACAGCTCAATTCTAATCTTATGTACAGGCACTGGACTAAAAATACACTCATCAGTCATTGCTCCCAAAATTAATTCAATGGGTCATCGTGTTAATGCTATAAATTAATTACAGCAATAAAAAAATAATTTCATCATGAACAAGAACATAAAATACTTCACATTAGACCACCGAAATTCCAAAATGACATTTCCCTTACATTCAACTTCCAAAAGTGCATTAATCTTTGCCATGTTACATTCATTTAGTTGACTAGTGCTATGTGCTGTATTAACAAAAATATGAATGGCATTAATAAAAACACATTAACACTGACAAGCTATTTAATATCGCATTCATAATCGAATACAATTCACCTAAAGAAATCTGATATAGCGTAGCTTTTCAGTGTTCTGTGCTTGGTGTATTACAGTTTTTCTCAGTCATTGGTACATTTCTCAGATCAGAATTGAAATTCTCAAAACTACCTGTTCAATTCTCACATCATCGTGTCACTTGTGCACATCAAAAAAGCAGTTTCTCATTTCTTTGAACAAGTTGCAAATGTTTTGGTACATCTATGCAAATGATAATAGTCTTACCCTTCAAAACATCTAGTCGTTAGTTCATCGTATAAGTCATTAAATGCAAAATGGTTAATCTAGTCGTCATAAACTGCCAAGCACACTTTTACACATTATTATCAGACTTTTTGTCAATTTGGCATGAATTGTGCAAGTGAATATTTATTAAGGAAGAAAATGTAGATGATAAACCAATGATAAACCATTTCTCTGAAATAGCTCAAAGGTTCATCTCATGAATCTTCAGTTGGAAAGTTTATACTGTATAGACAGAAGACAACACAAGAGTTACACATTCTGACAATTGACTTATTTTCATCTTTGTGCCCATATTTATTTTTCCTTCTCTATATCACAATGACATTGTAAAGTTTTTTTTTTTTTTGGCCAGACCACTAGTATAAGTGTAACTGGGAATTCAATCCAGTCTCTTTCAGTCAATATCCCACATACAGTAATGTGTAAATGTGTACTTTTGAAATGATTATAAGGCATACATAAACATATGGCATATTGAACAGTAACTGTCATCCAAAATGTTGCCATAGTTTACATCAGAACATCCCTCCAGAGTAAACTGTTATATTGACAACATGACTAAGCGATTTGACTGTCTTATCCGTACACAATGACACAAGGACTTGTCATTCTGATGGCACTGACATGTTCATTGACACGGATATTTACTTTTGAGAGATGAACTAAGGATTTTGAGTAAGAGATTGGCTTTTGCAGGTAATCCATGATGTTTTGCTATTTGTACAAATTGTTTTGAGAAATGCACTTACTGTTTTGCAAATTGTGAGTTTGATTTGAGAAATGTACCAAAGCGACTGAGAAAAACTGTAAAAGCGTCTGAATAATTTCCATCTGAAAGCACGTGATGAGAGATTTACGATACTAGTAATCACAGAACCGGCTTTACTGACGAGATGCGCTTTATGCGATTTATCGTGCAGTCCTTGTTTGTTGATCAAAAAGTACAAAGTAGATGTGGAATGCTGGATGTATTCAGAGCACTGCCATTACTGTCTAGAATGTGTTGAATGGTGTGCTGTGATTGGTTGTTACTGTTTACAGTGTGTGAAATGATGCTATGTGATTGGTTGAGAGACTGGTGTTTTTTCACAGTTTGGAAAAAAAGGGAGAAAACATGACCTAATAACTCTGCGAATATTGCAATTTGCGTAAAAATAAAAATGGACTATTCAGTACCGATCAGATTCAACACTGATTTTGGCGGAAAGTAATTTCGGAACCTCTCTTCAAATATATATACACACACATATAGTTTACAACATATACACCTCCATAAATATACACGCCTCATAATGTGTATCTATACAAAAACACATACAGACATCTCTACATATACATAATCATTAAAAAAAAAATTAAAATAATTATTACCAATACCAATAAATACTCAATTATGGAAAACTAAAAAAAAACTATATTTTATCAAATTAACCAGGACAAGAAGGTCACCTTCCAAATATTCAAAGAAGGACTTCCAAATCTATATGAATCTCTTTGGTTTATCTAATATTTTCCATATGTACAGTAACACATAACTGAACTCTTAAACCACATTTCAAATTTAGTTGTAAACTTTTTGTTTCACATCATCAAAATTGACTTTTTTGTTATGGTCATTCCTAAAGAGATTTCTTTTAAAATTGTGCATTTCTTCTTTAAATTTGCGTCAATAACTGTTTGACAGCCTGTAGTGTTTGTGTTGGTATGGTGTGACTGTCTCTCTGTGGTTTAGCATGCTAACTGCCTTTCATCCCTGAGTTTGACCCAGTGTTGCCCCTCAGCACCATCAGCCTATCTATCATTCCTTTCAGTCCTCTTTCCACTGCCATCCTCTGTCCCACTTTCCCCTCACAATCTCCTCTCCTCCTTCCGCATTTCTTCTTCGGTTTCCTCCTCCACCCCTAGTTCCCTGGCTGCTAATCCCTGAGTGCTAGCGTTAGTGTTGGCCGCGTTTCCCAGTACGCTCTGCTGACATAGTGCTATTTTTACCTGTCACACTTAATCATGTCCTCTTGCGTGTCTTCCCTCTCTTCCTGTTCCTCTTTCCTTCCTTCTACTCACTGTACCTGGCTCTCAGTGCAGTCCTGTCCTATCAGGATAAGATAAGAGTGTAACTGGTTCTCAAGGACAATAACCTGCAGGTTAACATTATGATAGTATCTGATCCTCAAAGTTTATATGTGTAACGAGGTGCGTTCCCAAAGCAAGGGATGTTTGTAGTTCACTTCACCTGACAAATTTAAAAAAATAAATATTAAATACAGATATATTTATTCATTTGTAATAATAATTATTTTATATGTATTGTGGCATTGCAAACACTGTATTGTATTAGATTGTGAAAACATTCATAGCTTGCTGGCTTAGTCTTGCTGTACCTTACAAAATATACCACGGTAACCACACCTTCTGCCAGAATACCATAGTTACAACGGCTTTTGTTACTACTGTGATGTAATGTGAGAAAGTGTGTTCTGGGTAGTTTCTAAGTTTTTTTCTAAATGGTTTTGGCTTGATGCTTCATTAATTCAGTCATTAAATCTAAAGCGATGATTTGAGAGATCTTTCATGACTGTAGAACAAACAGTGACATGTTCAGTGAAATGACTAAAAATTCTGATTCAGTTTTTCAAAGAAAGTGTTTAAATGTAAATATTTAGTAAAACAATTTTGTTTGATATTTTAATGTTAAAGGGATAGTTCACCTAAAAATGAAAATGTGATGTTTATCTGCTTACCTCCAGGGCATCCAATATGTAGGTGACTTTGTTTCTTCAGTAGAACACAAACTGAATTTTAACTGAAACCGTCTGTCACTTTATAATGTAAGTGGATGGAAATCATGGCTAAATCATATAATAAAACAACAACAACAACAACAAAAACATACACAAACAAAACCAAATTAATCCCTGTAGCTCGTAGAAATACATTGATGTGTAAAGACACAAAATAATCGGTCTGTGCAAGAAACGTCTCGGTTACGTACGTAACCCTCGTTCCCTGATGGAGGGAACGGAGACGTTATGTCGACCGACAAATGGGGTCTCACTTGGGAGGCCAATCATCTCTGATTTTAAGAGAAAACGCCAATGAAATTGGCAAGTGGATTAACACACCTGAGCCACTCCCCGTGCCAGCGGGTATAAATAGGGCGACAGGTGCATCCACTCATTAGGTTTTACGCTGAGGAGCCGAGAACGTGTCCCGGCAACAGCGAATGGTTCAAGGTTGTGGCATGGGGACATAACGTCTCCGTTCCCTCCATCAGGGAACGAGGGTTACGTACGTAACCGAGACGTTCCCTATCTGTCGGTCACTACGAGTTATGTCGACCGACAAATGGGGTCCTATGGAAAACGCCATAACCTGAACCTTGTCACAACCCTGAGGCGCTGCAATTGTTGACAAGCCTTGGCGTGCCACAAAAGCTACGCTTAAGGTCGTAACCTTCCCAAAGCCCCAGCGCAAATTCACTGACCTTGGTACCGAAGGGGCCAAAGGGTGAGTACATCGCTGCTGGAGAAGGCCATGCTGCTGTTCCGCCCACATAAAGTAAATGGAAGGGATTTCAACCTTCAGTGAAAGATTGCTTCAAATCTTCCCTATTTGTTCTTTCAGCTGGCAAGACAATGGGGAAGCGAGCCTTTAGGAAGGGTCGCTACGGAGACCACATCCTACCCGTAGGGAGGTGACATGTGGATATACTGATATGGACTGACCCAGGGGGCAGTACTACATATGGAAGGGGTCTCTGAGGCAGGTCCTACCTTGGAGTAGGGATGGGACGGCTGCCAGAAGAGACCGACAGAGCGATCTGTCAAGGGAAGACACGGGTTTGCCAAGAGGGAAACCTTACCGTGGAAGAATACACATATGGGATTACCCGCAGGGAACCCAGCCATATGGACACCTAGCCCAGTACGGGGGCTGACCGGCTCCGGGCATGCTAACGCCAGTACTGGGCCTGGCGACAGACTGCTCCGCCAAGTCTGACGCCGAGGGTGCTGGAGGATGCTCGACCAGGGTACGCCAACCGGGGAACTCTACTGGGAGAAGAAGGCGCTCACATCCCCGTGTTAGGGGGAATGGCGCAGCAAGCGAGACACCCAGCCAGCCCTTCCCGCCAATTACCTGTTACCCAACACACGGGAGGAAACTGGCTCTACACGGAGGTTGTAAAACCTCGCAAAGGTGTTAGGTGTCGCCCAGCCCGCAGCTCGACAAATGTCTGCCAGAGAGGCGCCGTGCGCCAACGCATAGGAGGAGGCCACACTCCGTGTGGAGTGGGCCCTCACCCCCAGGGGGCACGGCTCGCCTTGGGAATGGTAAGCCAAGGCGATGGCGTCCACTATCCAGTGGGCCAACCTCTGCTTAGAGACAGCCTTCCCCTTCTGCTGACCTCCAAAGCAGACCAGGAGCTGCTCAGAGCTTCTGAAGCTCTGGGTGCGGTCCACGTATATGCGGAGCGCTCTTACGGGACACAGCAACGACAAGGCTGGATCTGCCTCCTCCAGGGGCAGCGCTTGCAGGTTCACCACCTGGTCTCGGAAGGGAGTGGTGGGAACCTTGGGCACGTATCCAGGCCGGGGTCTCAGGACAACGTGAGAGTAGGCCGGCCCGAACACAAGGCACTCTTCACTTACCGAAAATGCTTGGAGGTCCCCGACCCTCTTGATGGAAGTGAGCGCGATCAGGAGCGCTGTCTTGAGAGACAGGAACTTCAGCTCAACCGAATCCAGCGGCTCAAAGGGACCCCTCTGAAGTCCCGCCAGGACAATAGAGAGGTCCCAGGAGGGAATCAGGGGTGTCCTAGGAGGATGTAACCTTCTGGCACCCCTCAGGAACCTAACGATCAGGTCATGCCTCCCCAGGGACCGGCCGTCCACTGCATCGTGATGTGCTGCAATGGCAGCCACATACACCTTCAGGGTGGAGGGTGACAGCCCACGCTCCAGCCTACCTTGCAGGAAAGAAAGCACGACTCTGACCGGGCATCTCCGGGGGTCTTCTCGGTGAGAAGAACACCAATTCGTGAACAGACTCCACTTCAGAGCATAGGCCTGCCTCGTAGAAGGGGCTCTAGCCTGAGTGATAGTGTCTACCACTGCTGGGGGCAGATCACTTAGGTCTGCCGCGTCCCGTCTAGAAGCCACACGTGGAGGTTCCAGAGATCTGGACGCGGGTGCCAAATGGTGCCAAGCCCCTGAGAGAGAAGGTCTCTCCTCAGGGGGATGCGCCAGGGAGGGGCTGTCACGAGGAGCATGAGTTCCGAAAACCAGGTCCGGGTGGGCCAGTAAGGCGCAACCAACAGGACCTGTTCCTCGTCCTCCCTGACCTTGCACAGTGTCTGTGCGAGCAGGCTCACTGGGGGAAACGCATACTTGCGTAAAGCCCGAGGCCAGCTGTGTGCCAGTGCATCTGTGCCCAGGGGGGCCTGGGACAGGGAATAGTACAGCTGGCAGTGGGAGGACTCGTGGGAAGCAAACAGGTCTACCTGGGCTTCCCCGAATCGACTCCAAATCAGCTGGACCGTCTGGGGATGGAGTCGCCATTCCCCGGGGAAAGTGAGCTGTCGTGAGAGCGCGTCGGCTGCACGATTGAGCTCCCCCGGGATGTGGACAGCGCGCAGCGACTTGAGCCACGTCTGACTCCAGAGGAGGAGATGACGGGCGAGTTGAGACATGCGGCGTGATCGTAACCCGCCTTGTCGGTTGATGTACGAAACAGCCGCAGTGTTGTCCGTGCGGACCAACACGTGCTTGTCCAGCACTAGCGGACGAAACCGTCGCAAAGCTAGATGCACTGCCAGCAACTCCAGGCAGTTGATGTGCCAAAGCAGTCGAGGTCCTGTCCAGGACCCTGAGGCTGCCTGCCCGTTGCATGTCGCGCCCCAGCCCGAGTTGGAGGCATCTGTTGTGACAACAACGTGCCGGGACACTTGTTCCAAGGGCACACCGGCCCGTAGAAAGGCAAGGTCCGACCAAGGACTGAATAGGCGGCGACACATCAGTGTGATGGTGACACGATGTGTACCGCGGCGCCATGCCCATCTCGGGACTCGGGAGTGTAACCAGTGCTGAAGTGGTCTCATATGAAGCAATCCGAGCGGCGTGACTGCGGCTGCGGATGCCATATGCCCCAGGAGCCTCTGAAAGTGTTTCAGTGGTACCACTGTCCTGCCTCTGAAGGAACTCAGGCAGTTCAGCACTGAGTGGGCACGTTCGCTGGTAAGACGTGCCGTCATACTCACCGAGTCTAACTCCATACCGAGATAAGAGATTCTCTGCACAGGGGAGAGCTTGCTCTTCTCTCGGTTGACCTGAAGCCCCAACTGACTGAGGTGCCGAAGCACGAAGTCCCTGTGATCGCACAACTCTTCTCGGGACCGGGCCATAATGAGCCAGTCGTCGAGATAGTTGAGGATCCTGATGCCCACTTCCCAAAGTGGGGCAAGGGCGCCCTCCGCGACCTTCGTGAAGACACGGGGGGACAGGGAGAGCCCGAAGGGGAGGACCTTGTACTGCCATGCCTGACCCTCGAAAGCAAAGCGCAGGAACGGTCTGTGACGAGGGAGGATAGAGACATGAAAGTACGCGTCTTTCAGGTCGATCGCTGCAAACCAGTCCTGGGGCTGGACGCATTTGATAATGCGTTTCTGCGTCAACATCCTGAACGGGAGCTTGTGTAGGGCCCGATTCAAGACTCGCAGATCCAGGATAGGTCGAAGGCCACCGCTCTTCTTGGGCACGATGAAGTAAGGGCTGTAAAACCCCGTCCTCATCTCGGCTGGAGGGACCGGCTCGATTGCATCCTTCGCCAGGAGGACAGCAATCTCCTCGCGCAAGACAGGGGCGTCCTGGACTGCCACCGAAGTCTCGAGCACGCCATTGAACTTGGGGGGTCGCCGGGCGAATTGAATCGCATAGCCGAGTCGAACCGTCCGGATGAGCCAGCGTGACGGGTTGGGCAGCGCAAGCCACGCTCCCAGATACCGTACAAGTGGCACCAAAGGGACAGTCGACATACCCGCAGTGGTGCAGCGATGGGGAGTCGTGCCGCAAGGCCCAGAAGGCACAGCGTCCTGGGTCATCGCAACCACACTCCTCGTGTTCCCGGAGGAACTGGCCAGAGACGCGTGGAGAGGCGTTGCGTCTCCGAACCGCGACCTCTTGGCCGCTGGCGAAAGGGGGCGTCGTGGGTGAGAGTGAGGAAGCTGTGCGTCGCTCATTGTCAAGCCACGAGCCTTGCAACTCGGAGGAAGGAGAATTTGCTCTTTTATTGAAAATGTGGGTACCACTGGCCGTCCGGCCAGTGGCGGAACAGAACAAAACAGAAACTGAAGATTCTCCGCCCGGCCCTCCTCCGGGGGAAGGAGTGGCGCTGTCTTCGCCATCTCCTGAAGAGCAGTTCTCCGCATCTCCGAGTTGCCCGTGTCAGGGCCGCTTGGTCGACTTCCTGGAGGACTTCGCAGCCGGGAGTGACACGGGGGGCGCCGCTCTCCTGCGCGGGGCTCGACGCGCCGGCCTCGAAGAACTCTCAGCACGGGGCGGAGCTGGCGTAGAGGACGCAGGGGGGCGCCCACGGCGACGAGCAGGCTGAGGCGCTACCCGCGACGGAACGGTGGCAGCCGGAGAGACACGTCGGGGCAGGATGTGCTGGATGGCCTCAGTCTGCTTCTGTACCGCCGAGAACTGCTGGGCAAAGTCCTCGACAGTGTCGCCGAACAGGCCTGCCTGGGAGATGGGGGCGTCGAGAAAGCGCGCTTTGTCCATGTCCCTCATCTCAGCCAGGTTCAGCCAGAGATGCCGCTCCTGGACCACCAGCGTGGACATCGCCTTCCCGAGGGACCGCGCCGTGACCTTCGTTGCCCGTAAGGCGAAGTCGGTCGCCGTGCGCAGCTCCTGCATCAACCCCGGGTCGGTACCACCCTCGTGCATGGTTTTGAGTGCCTTGGCTTGGTGTACCTGCAGGATAGCCATGGCATGCAGGGCAGAGGCAGCTTGGCCCGCAGCACTGTAAGCCTTGGCAGCGAGTGCGGCCGTCAGCTTACAGGCCTTGGACGGGAGGCGCGGACGATTCCTCCAAGTGGCGGCGTTTTGTGGGCACAAGTGCACCGCAACCGCCCTCTCCACCTGGGGAACCTCTACGTACCCCCTGGCTGCCCCGCCATCGAGGGTGGTGAGGATGGAAGAGGGAGAAGAGCGGCTTCTGGCCGTGAAAGGGGCCGTCCACGACTTCGTCACCTCTTCATGCACCTCCGGGAAGAAAGGCACCGGAGCAGAACGAGGTTGTGAGCCGCGTCCCGCGCCGAGAAACCAATCATCCAGCCGTGAGGGCTCGGGACTGGGCGGTGTAGTCACCTCCAGTCCGATACTCACGGCTGCCCGGGCAAGCATGGCCGACAACTCCAAGTCCGATTCGGCAGTAGCGACAACACCCGAGGGGGGCAGCCCCGCCGAACCTTCATCCTCAGAGGTCGATAACCCATCCCCCGATGCAGCAATCGACATCTGGTCCTCGGGCGGCGCACCGAAAGACACGCTGGGACCGCTGTGAGACGGCCCAGCAGAATCAATCGGCAGCTGCACGGGACAGTCGCTGCGTGAGGAGTGAGAGGTCCGTGGGGCGTGGCCCGGCGGAGAAGCTCTCACTGTGATCCTCAGATCTCCCAGAGCGCCAGCCGGCGGCCCTCTGCTCGAGCCAGAGAGACCGGGACGGGTGGCGACAGAGGGGTCTGCTGCACTCCCCTTGAGGAGTGAGAGACGCGATCGCAGCGCTGCCATGTTCATACGCCCACAGTAGACGCATGAATCATCCACGAGCGCAGCCTCAGCGTGTTGGACGCCCAGACACTGCAGACAACGCTCGTGACCGTCAACCGAAGACAGGAAACGACCGCATCCAGAAGGACACGGACGAAACGGCATTTTGAAAAAGACGCGAATCGTCCGTGATTTGCTCTTTTAGAGAACTGTCTCTTTTAGCCGAAGCGCCCAGGGGAATCGCCGCTCGCAGGGACACCACTGTAACGCGCCGTCACACCGACCAGGAACAGCTCTACCAAAAACAAAGATGAATGGCTTTGTAGTGATCTTCTTCATCGACTACTCGGCTCCGAAGCAAAAATCTAATGAGTGGATGCACCTGTCGCCCTATTTATACCCGCTGGCACGGGGAGTGGCTCAGGTGTGTTAATCCACTTGCCAATTTCATTGGCGTTTTCTCTTAAAATCAGAGATGATTGGCCTCCCAAGTGAGACCCCATTTGTCGGTCGACATAACTCGTAGTGACCGACAGATAGGGAACTGAACAGTATTTGTATAGTTGTTGTTTTTTGTACCTCTGATTCATGCAATGTGCAAACTCTCCTGAGCATGTTCTCAAGCAGCAGGTGCGTGATGTGTCTTCTTCTAGCTTTACAGTTGATGAAGAGTTATAAGTGCATTACCGCCACCTATCTCTCAAATGGACCATTGACACTCTGTCTACAATCTCTGTTAGTGTCAATGGTTCATTTGAGAGATAGGTGGCGGTAATGATCTGATAAGTATCCATCAGCTGTAAAGCAAGAACAAGAAGAAGCCTCCTCACGCGCCTGCTGATGGGGAACGTGCTCAGGAGGACACGCTCTGGACAGTTTGCACATTGCGTGAATCAGAGGTAAAATAAACGATATAAATACTTTTCAGTTTCTTGTACAGACCAATCGTTTTGTGTCTCTACACATCAGTGTGCACATCGTCACGAGCCGCAGGGTTTAATTTGTTTTTGTTTGTGAATATTTTTCTTTCTTTTTTTATGTTTTACCCGTGATTCCCATCCATTTACATTAAAAGCCTGAAAGACTGCAACAATTTCTGTTAAAAATCTCAGTTTGTGTTCAACTGAAGAAACAAAGTCAACTACATCTTGGATGCCCTGGGGGTAAGCAGATAAACATCATGTTTTCATTTTTGGGTAATCTATCCCTTTAATGAATACAAATGGTTAAAACAATCTTACCATTTAGTTCATTTAACCTGGGACAGATTCATCTGAATTAAATTGTATTGTACAAATTAGATTTATCTTACAATTTTAACATATTTTAGTTTTTTCAATACATATTTAGAATTTTGAACAGTTTGAAATGATTAATTATTTATTGGGACTTGGCTGAAAAATATAGATTTATTATTATTATTATTATTATTATTATTATTATTATTATTGTTTATGATTTAACTATTTAAATAAATGTAAAAATCTATGTGTTTTACTGGACAGATTCACATGGCTCACTTTGTAATGTTAACCTGGCAAAGTGACCCGGTCATTAACTAATAACTAATAAGTCAAACTTGAATCCTCTTGTGTTCTTCTTTGAAAACTAAATGAATCGTTCTAGTCAGTTGTGCCTGCAGTCACAGATGCCCTCATGATTTTAGAATATGAAAGAGTACTGGGAATTAAATGGGTCACAATGTCTCTGAGATTAACCTGCTTATAGTCTTTTTAAAAAGGGCTAAATATGCCTCTGTGATCAGTATCTGATGGATGTGTGGCAGGTTTTGTTTGGTGTTTGGAAGGTCAGTTAGTCCAATGAAGCAGTTTCCAGAGCGAACATCTAAAAGAGGATTAATAATATAATAAAATAATACATTTTCATCAGATAATTTTTAAGAAAAAAAGAAAACACAAATAAAACAAATACATATTTTAAAATAAAATAGTTAGTGATCATGCTAAATGATTTATAGTAATGCATTAAAAGAGCACATTATGGTTTGGTGTTGATGAAGTGATACTTGAGCCTTTCTGATGGGAATGTGGGTGTACATGCTTACAATTGAAGAAGAAAAACAACACCTCTTATTCATATATGCACAGTGTAAAGGCTCTGACAGGAACTCCTCTTAAGGTGTTTTTGTGCATTTTCTGTTTTTCCTTTCAGACTGTCTGTTCAAGTTGTGTCCGATGAACAGGTACTCAGCCCAGAAACAGTTCTGGAAAGCAGCAAAACCTGGTGGAAACAGCACCACAGACACTGTACTACTCAACAAATTACATGTGAGTTCAACACGTAACATTTCAGGCTTCTGCCTCCTCTATGGAATCTTGTTTCTGCCATGAGATGAAGAATAAAGTAATCATTTGTGACTTTTTGTCATGCAATATTTTTTTTCTAGCAATTCTGAATTTGTATCTCAAAATTATGATTTCTTTCTTGCAGAATCTCAGAATTGTGAGATATAAATTTTTATATCTTTAAATTTTTTTTTACCCTGGTGGAAACAAGTTTCCATAACCCTTATTATGCTGCATGAATAAGATGGTATAGAATGTTTAGTTAAATTTGATTTAAGTATAATTTGGTATTAAATGACAGTAAACGTGGTTCAAGTTCATTACATACTGTATATATCAAATAATTGTTGTCTAGACCTTTCTTTCTTGTAAATTATTTATATACACTTTTTGTAAGCATATATATCAAATAATTGTTGTCTAGACTTTTCTTTATTTATTTGTAAGCATTTTGATATGCATTTTCACCTCTGTTTTTCAGCACGCTGCTGATCTAGAGAAGAAACAGAATGAATCAGAAAACCGGAAGCTGCTGGGAACGGTGATACAGTATGGAAATGTTATTCAGGTAGGTCAGCCAGGGATCTCATTGTGCCATTGAGGTCTTGGCAGAACAGAAATCCATTTTACAGTGTTATTTTAGTGTCTTGTATTATAGCTTGCATTTATAATTGTTTGACAAAATGTATTATAATATATAAGACTGTGCCATGTGACCCTGAGCATATTCATGTGTGTAGCTAAAGGGGTTGTAAAGGACTTTTTTTTTTTCGCAGCTGTTGCATTTAAAAAGCAATAAGTACCTTACTGTGAATAAACGGCTGCCTGCTTTGCTGGAGAAGAACGCCATGCGTGTGACGCTGGACTCTGCTGGAAACGAAGGCTCCTGGTTTTACATCCAGCCCTTTTACAAACTCCGCTCTATAGGAGACAGTGTGAGTGAAATCATACAGTTTAAACAGATTTGATTTGAAGTTGCACTCTCCTTCCAAACGTAATGCCATATTTACCATTATATTGTGATTACAATTATAGTTGGCAAGTTTGCAAAGCCTTGTCTGATTGTCTATATTAATGCTTTCTTACTTAGATTTGACTCAAACCTAGCATACTTGTAAAATATGTAGATAAAAGGGTCAGTGAATCTTTTAAAATATTATTGAAAGGCTCTTTCAGGCCAGCAAAGCTGCATTTATTTGAATAAAAATAGGGTAAAAAACTGTAATTTAGTGAGATAGTGTTACAATTTAAAATAACTGTTCTATTTTAATTAGTGCTTTCGAACGATTAATCTCGTCCAAAATAAAAGGTTATCTTTACATTATATATATATTTGTACTATGTATATTTATGTATATATAAATACACACACATACAGTATATATTATTAGTACATACAAACACTTATTTTGGATAGGATTAATCACTCGACAGCACTAATTTTAATATATTTTAAAATGTAATTTGTTCCTGTGATTAAAAGCTATACATCAGTCTGCAGTGTCACATAATATATATATGTGTGTGGGTGTGAGTGTATGTGTGTGTGTGTGTGTGTGTTTACATGTGTACGTGTGTGCGTGCGTGTGTATATATCAAATAAGTTTGTAAAGTTTATATATTGTGATAGTAGGCAGTTTCTGTGAGCAGCAATGAAAAATGCTGTCTTACTAACTGGGCCAAATTATATAAACTCTGTACCCTACATTTGTTTTCAAGCAGACTCAGGTGCTTTAAATGGCTAAATAAATCGAATTTGGATGACAGGTGTACTCTGTGATGCACCGGGGGCTCTAAATGGCCTGAGCTGTAGATACAAATTTTACGCATCTGGAAAACAGAAGCAGACATTTGGTTGATTAGATGTTGATGTGTGGGGTCCATGGGGTCTCATCCGCTGCTGATCTCTGGGGTGAAGAGTTTTTGTAACACCGTTACATGATGTCAAAGCTCACAGCATTGAATTCCCCTGCTAATGTCATTAAGAACGGCCTTTGTGAGAGAGCGTCGCAGTCACTGAGCCTTCGTCACGGAAAGCCACGCCAATTCTTTGAAACGGAGCTGAACCTGGTCTTGTGTGATATAAATAATTGCAAAACTAAGGCACTTGAAGAGATCAATTTAAATTTGTTTTCCTTTAGCTGTACAATTTAAAAGCAGTTAGTGACACATAAACATAGATATCTGTCATTACATACATATATATATATATATATATATATATATATATATATATATATATATATATATATATATATATATATATATATATATATATATATATATATACATTACATATATATATATACAACTAAACAACACTGATCATCACGTTTAAGCAAGTTTCCACAAATAATGATCAGTAAATGTGTAGAGGCTTCATCTTTTCAAAATATGTGATCATAGGTTGCCACGTTTCATAATTTTTGAACAGATCCCTTTATTAAATATTTAATTTTCTCTAATTGCTTGCTTATTTATTTATTTTTCTGGCTATACTTCTGATAATTTTAACCATGGAAGTAAAAGATGTTGACATGAAAATGGTGAGGCCTGCCATTCTTGGTTTTGCTTGTGCACCAACCCCAAACAAATTCTTTACAAAATATGTTTTTATTGACTTTTTTAATTTTATTTTTTAGGTTGTGATTGGAGATAAAGTGGTTTTGAATCCCGTAAATGCCGGACAGCCTCTACATGCCAGCACCCATCAGCTAGTGGACAATCCTGGCTGCAATGAGGTTAAACTACTTTTTCTTTCAGTTTTGCATTACACCATTTACTGTGAATGTATGTAAATAACACTATTAATACAGTTCTGCTCTTAACATTTAAGTGCTTTAAATGGAAACGTACTGTCCGTAAATTAACTTTTGCTGCATAAAACTGGACCCAGTGTTAGTGTGAAGGCTATTATGCAATGGTAACACTAATTTAAGAGCCACTTCTTCTGCCAGAATGTCTCTGGATTGTGAATCATTGTTTTAAGTAAGTGCTAATGCTCAAAAAAACAAAACAAAAAACAACATATTTTATCTTATGACACACCTCCTCCCTTTTCCCTCTCCATTCTCCTCAGGTGAACTCCGTAAACTGCAACACTAGCTGGAAGATTGTTTTATTTATGAAATGGAGTGACAACAAGGAAGTCATTCTTAAAGGGGTAGGTGCTTCACACACATGGAATATGGTCTGAGTTCCTGGAGTTATTGTTGTTGATGGTTCTAGAATGTGATGTTGCTAATTCCTTCTTTCTTGGATGCTAAGGGTGATGTGGTTCGGATGTTTCATGCCGAGCAGGAGAAGTTTCTCACTTGCGATGAACACAGGAAGAAAATACATGTGTTCCTGCGAACCACCGGCCGCCAGTCCGCCACCTCTGCCACCAGCAGCAAAGCACTGTGGGAAGTGGAGGTGAGTCCATTAAGATCATCTTTTCACTTTTTAAATGAACACAACTTTTATGAATTTGGCCTAAATACAGTTAACAGATGTAAAAAGCTAACATGAAGGCATAAACTACACCACGGTCACATGACTTAAAGGGGTCATATGGTGCAATTTTCAAATTTTCCTTTCTCATTGGAGTGTTACAACCTGTTGGTGCATAGATAAGATCCCTAAAGTTGCAAAGACTTAAGTCTCAAAACCAAAGAGATATTCTTTATATCAATTAAGACTTATCCACGCCCTACTAAAACGCCTGATTTAAACACGCCCCCAAATGTCTACATTCTCCTGGTTAAATAAAGGATAAATAAAATAAATAAATAAATAAATACAGGTCAGTATAATCAGTAATTATGTCCCCACTGGATGCAACAAATGCCTAATTTGAAATGAGTCATTGGTTTTGTCTTGTTGCGTCGGGACACAGCATCACAGTACAATTACAACGCACTGGATAGCTGGCCAGTCAGAGCACATCTCGCTTTTCAGAACGATGAGCTTTGTAAAAATCAACGCGTTTCAGAAAGCCAGGGCATAAAGGAGCATATGTGTGTGCATGTGTGTGTTTGTGTGTGTGAGAGAGAGAGACAGAGACAGAGAGAGAAGGTCACACAGTGGAGTCAGCTGTCTTAACTGTACGTGGCTTGTGTACTGCAAACACATATGAGCATCATCGTGTGTCTTTCACACCACTCTGTTCCCCTTTCAGGTTTAACTGATGGTAAAACTAAGGACATTATTAACTGTCTTTGTTTATTTTGATAGAGGAAGCTTTCGATTATGGAAAGGGGCATTACATTTCTAACGAGAACTTGCAGTGTTCATCCAATCACAATGCACTGGGTCAGTTGGCCAATCAGAGCAGACTGCGCTTGTCAGAAGGAGGGACTTTGTAGAAAACTATGCGTTTGAGAGAGGCGGGGCATAGAGGAGCTACAATAATGTACAGTATTTGAAAAATAATGTTTTTTGAACATTAAAGCATGTCAACATATTCTGTTACACCAAATACACAAAATAATGATCTTTAAAAGTGCATCATATGACCCCTTTAAAATCTACAAGGAAAGTTTGTGAGGCTGTCAAAGTAGACTGGTGAGTAGAGTTTTTCTCTTCATCATTATGATATTCAATCAGTCCCATCAGTTTTCATGATTCAGTGATCGTGAAAGTGCAAAATCAACAAAATGATGTGTTTTTTTGCAAACCATCATAATTTGCCATTTAACTGCAAAATAATCACAAGAAAGCAGAAATCCATTTGGAACTGTGCGTTAGGTCTTAAAGTGACAGCAGCCTAATAACCCTGCTGCTGTCTGTGTATGTGACAAATGCAAATGTGCAGAGGAAAGAGGAAAAATTACAATTTGAATTACAAAATGAGAATTGGTAAAGAAAAATGTCAGAGGATTTCCATATAAGACAAGAGGAGACTGGTTCTCCAATGCTAAACAAAAGCAAGTTGGTTTCTTTTGCTCCTGTAAACAAAGCCTGGTTCTCGCAAGACTAGTATATTATCACTGGATCTTATGTTACGCCTATGTCCTACATCATCCACTGGAACGTCACTCTCTCACGAACGCACAAACCAGTTAAGCTGGAAGCTATAGATTATGGTTCATAACGTTTTAAAAATGGATATTAATTATACACAAACACATGGTTTTAATTCAGAATGTTGTTATTCAACTACCCACCCCAGAGCAATGTGAAGCACTTTATTGGACTTCTATTGGATTATAGAATATCAAAAGCCATTCACAGCCATTATAAAACCTGGAAGAACCAAGACGTTTTTTTTTTATATTGTATTCGTTTGAAATAAGAAAGTCATATACTGTACACCTAGGATGGCTTGAGGGTGAGTAAATCATATCCCTTTAATAATGACCAGTGTATTTTATTTCATAAACTAAAGACTGTGCAGTGTTTTATTTTATTAATTTGATTATTCCGTATCTGTAATAGAAAAAGTCCTAGAAACAATCACCTTAAAATTAGTCATTTTGATCATAATGAAGCCCTGGTAGGACTGTTTAATGTCCCCGGCAGCCTCCGTAGTCCCATTTAGCTGCTTGTTAGCGACTGCTATTTTCAAGATACATAAAAGCTTAAAGTCATGAGTGGGGTGTAACTGGTGTATTTTGTTGTTGATGAGTAATATGTGCAAATATCTTGGCTTAGCATTGGCTCTGGGACTACGAAAGTAGAAGTTCAAAAAAACTTGTTTGAGGGTTTTAGGACTAATTCACGAATCAGTCTTATTGTAATTTTGTGTGAAGGGTCCCTTTAAGTACAGTATATGCTCATTGTGACATTCCTCCCAATCTCTTATTTCAGGTGGTTCAGCATGACCCATGTCGTGGTGGCGCTGGTTACTGGAATAGTCTTTTCAGGTTTAAGCACTTGGCCACAGGACACTACCTGGCAGCAGAGGTGAGTGAGGTGTGTTCTACTAGCTCGGGATCCTCCCTCAGCTGTTCCCAGATCAGCACTAACCTCTCTCACTGGGTAGGGAACCTTACTAACTTCCTCTAGATTTTCTCTGGCTTTAAAACTGCAGTCTGTAAGATTTTCAGCATCCCTCTGGATGTTTCCATCAGACCTCCAACCTGACTCGAGCTCATTTTTGTCCAGCTAGAAGCCAAATTGATTAAATCTTACATAGTGCAGCTTTAATCACGTCTATGGTGCTGTTCTTTGAACATGGCTAGCTTGGATAGCAAGATATGTTTAAGGATATTTTAGATAGATTTAATACATTTTCTATTTCACTTTTAGTTTTTATTTATTTCCAGTTATTATGTTAGCTTGTTAATGCTATAGTTTTCTTTTAGTGTTACTTTTCTTTTAACTTTTTCATTTGTTATTTCGACAGCTTCATTTTGATTAACAGAATCGTCTTAATTTTTTTAGTTAACGATTATATATATATATATATATATATATATATATATATATATATATATATATATATATATATATATATATATATATATATATTAGTTATAGTTATATATGTATACAATTATGTACACCAGTTATTTACAGTGGGACAAGGAATTTAAATTACAGTGAAAGGGGTTAAATTTGAAATCATGTGCATGAGCTTTAAATAAAGGAAAATCTCGAGTTTATGTCAAATCTTGAAACATATCTCTCTAACCAAGTAGAACATGTTCAAAGAGCAGGACCCTGTCATTCTTTTTTTGGTTTTATTAGGTTGTGCCTAATCAATTAATTTCCTGTTCAGTTGCCTGTCAAATAGAATGATCTGACTTCTTTTAGCATTTTGAGGACATGTTGGGTGATTTATCTGTTCACAGGTTAATCCTGACTATGAGGAAGAGTCACAGGATTCACGTTCATCTGTAAGTGCTTTCATTTCTGTTAAATAGTTGTCATTCTTGTGTAATGTACTGTGTCTTGTATACTGTACTGTGTAGATATACAGTATGCGTACAGGCATATTTTTTGTCTCTGGTTTCAGGTGGCAGATTTTTCACCCTTTAACTTCCAGGTACTGTCAGACCTACTATCATTAAAAGCTTATCTTCATCTTCATGGTCAAAGATCAAAATCAAAGCACCGCCCCTTTAGAAATGTTATATTTGCATAGCTCTACGTATTCTACGCAGAATATATATATTCTATATATATTATTTTTATTTTTAGTCATTTTTAAGTGTGTTTTTCTGTCCTTTTAAATATTTCTAAACAGCTGTAATTAATATTATTATTATTTTTTTAAGTTATTTATACAACTTTATTTCAGTTACTTGCCAATGCCTCCTTTCCAATTTATAATTTTTATAATTTATAATTTATAATTTATATTTCATT